>NC_057812.1:164254676-164423171 GCF_018294505.1 Triticum aestivum | reverse complement strand
CGGCTTGCTTCACAGGCTCTGGGCCTTTTCCAAACGCGATAGCTTCACAGGCACTCGGCTTGCTTCACAGGCTCTGGGCCTTTTCCAAACGCGATAGCTTCACAGGCACTCGCCTTGCTTCACAGGCTCTGGGCCTTTTCCCAATGAGACAACCTCCGCAGGCACCCAAAAATCCTCCCGAGAGGGAGCGACAGCGGCAGTTTGGGTTGTGCACGAGCCAGGCCTGACCCGACTCGCGAGGGGCTCGCGAGGGGAGGCAGCTGTGGCGAAGCGGTAACCAGAACACGAGAAATGGCTCGAACGAGAATAATCACCCCTTCCCCGAACACACGCAAATCTCAAATTCGAATCCAAGTTAAATCCAGCGGGGGAAAAGATACAACCAAAGGGAAAGGCAATGAAAGCAGACAAAAGGCCGCGTCCGGCACCTAATCTAGTCTTGGACGTCTTCTCACCAACACGGAGCTAAGTGCTGTCCACTGGGCATGGGAGGGAGCCCCAGGGCCTGAGGCCGGCACCCCTGAGACTCCGGGGCATGTACAGCCCCACTCATTATTACGTGAGAGTGTCACGGGGCGGCGAGCTTCATAGGCACCGGGCCTTCTTCAAAGGTACTGGCCTTGCTTCATATCGCCAGACGAGGGCCCCGCCTTGCGCCACACTCTAGTGCCATCAGCAACGACCGGAACCCAGGACACCGCCCGATGGGGTAGAGCGGTCGCCAGCGGTTCCCCCGACGACCACGGGTCCTCCGCTAGGGGCAGGCCCTGAGGCACCTCCCCAGCAGAGGGCCTACATCCTGAGAACACCTTGCTCCGAACGCCGCGGTGGTGATGTCGGATCTCGGCCCCCCTCCTGCAGCCCCCTGCGCCCTCCTCCCGAGGGGTAGGAGACTGTGGGAGCGGGGCAGCTGCTTGCTGCGGCGACCTGCACCTCATGCGATCCATGGTTAGCATATACCTGCTCCTGAAGAATTAGCGGTGCCCGATAATCGTTGCCTCCAGTGTGGCCAGTGGGACCGTTTCGGGGCTCCCGGAAAGGCTCAGCTTCTAGTGCCTCATCCCCCCAGCTTGGGCTGAGGAGCGAGCCTTGTCTGTTCTCGTGGGGGTGTCCTTAGTCCATCATGAGGGGCATGTATTCCTCCGGCACCGTCATCCCGAATGCCACGCCGTAATGCCCTGCATGCCACGCGGTCCCGCCTATCACGCCCACTGCGGGGTGGCAGCGCGGCCGCCCACTAGGGCCGCGGGTCGCGTTGAGTCCTTCTTCTTCGCGGGCTGGGAGCAGGGGCAGCGTCGCCGCCGGTCCGGTGCTGACAGCTTCGCTGGCGTCGGAGTAGCCTTGGAGCCCGCGGGCGCGTGCGGAGCCCCCGCGCGGAGCCCCCGCGCGGGTCGCCCTGGGGTTGAGATGGGAGCTGGGTGGAGAAAGGGTGAGCCCAAGAGGCGGCGAATCCCAGGACCTCCGCCACTCGCTCCAGCAGCACGTCGTGGCCGCCCTCCAGCAGTCTACACCGCAGCAGCTCTCGGGCCACCGTGAGCGCGGCCCTCAAGTTCGCCTGCTCTCGGCGGGCGTACGGTGTCGTGGTCGCGGCGTGATTGGAGGCTCTTGCTGCCGACCATGCCTGCCGCGGTGTAAGAGTTGTCGAAGTCTGTCCGCGTTGCCTGCGGCCCGTAGCGCCCTGTGGACCGCGAGCTTCCTGGGGCACGGGGTCGCCCGAGGCGAGCGGTTCCGCGCGGGCGGGCCACGCAGCCCATGGGTCAGGGTTGCCCTCCTGGTCGCCGAGCATGGTGATGACGACGCGACGGGGCACGGAGCGGTGGAAGACGAATTCCGGCGCACCCCTACCTGGCACGCTAAATGTCGGATTTCGGGTTCCGGCGGACCCTTAAGGTTTGAACACTGGGGTGCGCGCGGAGATTACGCCTTCTACCTCTCCGTCTCGCAAGGATCTAGACTACTGAAAGAACTGCACAAGAGACACAAGGTTTATACTGGTTCGTGCCACCGTGGTGGTGTAATACCCTACTCCAGTGTGTGGTGGGTGGATTGCCTCTTGGGGCTGATGATGATGAGCAATACAAAGAAGAACAGCCTCGCGAGGGTCTGTTCTTGGATGGGGCGATGAACTGCTGGGAGGAGTTCAGCCACCTTTCTCTCTCTCTCTCTCTATGCTTCCAACCAACCGAGCCCACCCTTTGCTCTGTGGGCGGCTGGTCCTATTTATAGAGGCCCTGGTCCTCTTACCAAATATCGAGCAGGAAGGGAGCCAACAATGGCGGGCTAATTTGAAGGGGGACAGCAAGTATCAACTATCCTGACAAAAGCAGTCTTCGCCTGCGCAAAGCTCTGGTGATGACGCCGTCTTGGGCTCCACGGTGACCTCCGCCTCGTAGTCCTTCTGGTCTTGGTCTCGTTGCACCAAAATGGCAACCTTTGCCTGATGCCTCGGTACTCCGCGGCTACGCTTGCCCCCTTTGCACCAAAGAGGAAAGGAGGACGCTGCGCGGGCTGGCACCCGCCTGGCGCCCTCAGTCGTCATGGCTTGCGTCACGGGCACCTCACGAGGTACCCCGCCTTGATCTCTCCGCCTCCTCGCGAGCCAGCCTGACGAGGCCGTGACTGAGGAAGGTCCGTGTCGTCCACCCCGCGAGGCTTGGCCCCTCGCGAGGGTCTTGAGTCTTGTGTTGATGAAGATGGGCTGTGCTGGGCCCCCTTTGAGCCACGCCGCAGGCAGGCAAGTCTGGGGACCCCCGTGCCCAGAACGCCGACATAGAAGAATTATGTCCTTGATGCACCGCTAGGTAACGGACCTATTGCAGGAGCATATGCAGACGTTATGAACGTTTGGCAAAGCTCGTTATGATGACTACTTGATAGTTTTAGTGCACCATGCTTTACAGCTTAGAACCGGGACTTGAAAAATGTTTTGAAAGCCACGGAGCATATAAGATGTTCCAAGAGTTCAAATTAGTATTTCATACTCATGGCCATGTCAAGAGGTAGGAGACCTCTAACAGTACTTTGCCTACAAGATGGAGGAGAATAACTCAACCAGTGAGCATGTGCTCGGATTGTCTAGGTACTACAATCACTTGAATCAAGTGGGAGTTAATCTTCCAGATAAGATAGTGATTGACAGAGTTCTCTAGTCACTATCACCAAGTTACTAGAACTTCATGATGAACTATAATATGCAAGGGATAACGGAAACGATTCCCAAGCTCTTCGTGATGCAGAAATCGACGAAGGTAGAAATCAAGAAAAACATCAAGTGTTGATGGTTGACAAGACCACTAGTTTCAAGAAAAGGGCAAAGGGAAGATGGGGAACTTCAAGAAGAACGGCAAGCAAGTTGCTGCTCAAGTGAAGAAGCCCAAGTCTAGCCCTAAGCCCAAGACTAAGTGCTTCTATTGCAAAGGGACTGGTCACTGGAAGCAGAACTGCCCCAAGTATTTGGCGGATAAGAAGGATGGCAAAGTGAACAAAGGTATATTTGATATGCATGTTATTGATGTGTACTTTACTAGTGCTTATAGCAACCCCTCAGTATTTGATACTAGTTCAGTTGCTGAGATTAGTAACTCGAAACGAGAGTTGTAGAATGAACAGAGACTAGTTAAGGGTGAAGTGACAATGTGTGTTGGAAGTGGTTCCAAGATTGATATGATCATCATCACACACTCCCTATACTTTCGGGATTAGTGTTGAACCTAAATAAATGTTATTTGGTTTTTGCGTTAAGCATGAATATGATTTGATCATGTTTAGTGCAATACGGTTATTCATTTAAAGTCAGAGAATAATTGTTGTTCTGTGTGCATGAATAAAACCTTCAATGGTCATACACCCAAGGTGAATGGTTTATTGAATCTCGATCATAGTGATACACATATTCATAATATTGAAGCTAAAAGATGCAAAGTTAATAATGATAGTGCAACTTATTTGTGGCACCGCCGTTTAGGTCATATTGGTGTAAAGCGCATGAAGAAAATCCATGCTGATGGGCTTTTGGAATCACTTGATTATGAATCGGTTGATGCTTGCGAACCATGCCTCATGGGCAAGATGACTAAGACTCCGTTCTCTGGAACAATGGAGCAAGCAACAGACTTGTTGGAAATAATACATACTGATGTATGCAGTCCGATGAGTGTTGAGGCTCGCGGCAGGTATCGTTATTTTCTGACCTTCACAGATGATTTGAGTAAGATATGGGTATATCTTCTTAATGAAACATAAATCTGAAACATTTGAAAAGTTCAAATAATTTCAGAGTGAAGTGGAAATCATCGTAACAAGAAAATAAAGTTTCTATGATCTGATCGTGGAGGAGAATATTTGAGTTACGAGTTTGGTCTTCATTTGAAACAATGCGGAATAGTTTCGCAACTCACGCCACCTGGAACACCACAGCGTAATGGTGTGTCCGAACATCGTAACCGTACTATATTAGATATGGTGCAATCTATGATGTCTCTTACCAATTTACCACTATCATTTTGGGGTTATGCATTAGAGATAGCTGCATTCACGTTAAATAGGGCACCATCTAAATCCGTTGAGACGACGCCATATGAACTATAGTTTGGCAAGAAACCAAAGTTGTCGTTTCTTAAAGTTTGGGGTTGCGATGCTTATGTGAAAAAGTTTCATCCTGATAAGCTCGAACCCAGATCGGAGAAATGTGTCTTCATAGGATACCCAAAGGAGATAGTTGGGTACACCTTCTATCACAGATCCAAAGGTGAGATCTTTGTTGCTAAAAGTGGATCCTTTCTAGAGAAGGAGTTTCTCTCGAAAGAAGTGAGTGGGAGGAATGTAGAACTTGATGAGGTAATTGTACCTTCTCCCGAATTGGAAATTAGTTCATCACAGAAATCGGTTCTAGTGATCTCTACACCAATTAGCGAGGAAGCTAATGATGATGATCATGAAACTTTAGATCAAGTTACTACTGAACCTCGTAGGACAACCAGAGTATGGTCCGCACCAGAGTGGTATGGTAATCCTTTCTAGAAGTCATGTTACTAGTCCATGACAAACCTATGAACTATGAGGAAGCAATGATGAGCCCAGATTCCGTGAAATGGCTTGAGGCCATGAAATCTGAGATGGGATCCATGTATGAGAACAAAGTATGGACTTTGATCGACTTGCCCGATGATCGGTGAGTCATTAATAATAAGTGGATCTTCAAGAGGAAGACGGACGCTGATAGTAGTGTTACTATCTACAAAGCTCGAGTTGTCGCAAAATGTTTTCGACAAGTTCAAGGTGTTGACTACGATGAGATTTTCTCACTCACATCGATGCTTAAAAGTCTGTCCGAATCATGTTAGCAGTTGCCACATTTTATGAAATCTGGCAAATGGATGTCAAAATTGTATTCCTTCATGGATTTCTTAAAAGAAGAGTTGTATATGATGCAACCAGAAGGTTTTGTCGATCTTAAAGGTGCTAACAAAATGTGCAAGCTCCAGCGATCCATCTATGGACTGGTGCAAGAATCTCGGAGTCGGAATATACGCTTTGATGAGTTGACCAAAGCATATAGTTTTATATAGACTTATGGTGAAGCCTGTATTTACAAGAAAGTGAGTGGGAGCACTGCAACATTTCTGATAAGTATATGTGAATGGCATCTTGTTGATCGGAAATAATGTAGAATTTTCTGGAAAGCATAAAGGAGTGTTTGAAAAGAGTTTCCAAAGAAAGACCTCGATGAAGCTGCTTATATATTGAGCATCAAGATCTATAGACATAGATCTGAAAGTGCTAGTGATCGACTAGAGGGGGGTGAATAGGCAATTTTTATGGAAGTCTTCAAGACATGGAAGTTTCGAAGACAAATGATAGAAATGAACCTATTAACATGCAGCGGAAGGTAGACTACACTAGGCAAGCCATAATCAAGTATACAATGAAGTGAAAGCACGAAGACTAATAGCAGCTAGGCAATATGGATCAGGATGGAAGATAGTATGAAGACAATCAGAACAAACAGTCACACAGTGAAGACAAAAAGATAATGCAAGCAGGCAATGACTTCACAAGGACCAACTGTAAATAAAGAGAAGGAAATGATAGAACCAGTTGCTTGGTGAAGACAAGAGATTTATTGGACCAGTTCCAGTTGCTGTGACAACTATGCGTCTGGTTAGGGAGGCTGAGATTCAACTTAGAAGACCACGTCTTCACCTTATTCCCCTTGAGCTAAGGACACCCAGTCCTCGCCCAATCACTCAGGTAAGTCTTCAAGGTAGACTTCCAAACCTTCACAGACTTTGTTCACCGGCGATCCACAATGACTCTTGGACGCTCAGAACATGACGCCTAACCGACTGGAGGATTCACAGTCCTCAAGTGTAATAAGTCTCCAGATCACACAGACAGGAAGACTTCAGTGATGCCTAACACTCTTTGGCTCTGGGTGTTTAGGGCTTTGTCCTTGCAAGGATTTCTCTCTCAAAGGCTTCGAGGTGGGTTGCTCTCAAACGACAAAAGCCGTGCACTAACCCTGAGCAGCCACCAATTATGGTGTAGGGGGTGGGCTATTTACAGCCACGAGGCAACCCGACCTGATTTGTCCGAAATGACCCTGGGTCACTAAGGAACTGACACGTGTTCCAGCGGTCAGATTTCAAGCACACGCGGCAACTTTACTTGGGCTACAAGTAAAGCTGACTCATCCAGCTCTGGATAATATTTGCTCTCATTGTCTTCGCTCGAAGACATAGGATTTTGGTTAAGCATCACTTCAGTCACCCTGACTTTGTTCACTGGGACCCCACTTAATAGTACGGTGGTTCCTATGACTCAACAAAGAAGAAAAGGAAACAACGAAACAACTAAGTCTTCATGCTCCATAGTCTTCACGCGATGTCTTCTCTTGTCATAGTCTTCAATGTGAATATCTTCACGAACCACCTTTGTCTTAATGTCTTCATACATTTTTAGGGGTCATTTCCGGTAGGTAAACCGAATCAATGAGGGACTACTACCTGTGTTATCCTGCAATTCTCACAAACACATTAGTCCCTCAACTAGGTTTGTCGTCAATACTCCAAAACCAACTAGGGGTGGCACTAGATGCACATACAATCTCCCCCTTTTTGGTGATTGATGACAAACTAGTTGAAGTTTTCAACGAGGATAAAAGTATGTGAAATTGTAAAGGATTTAGGTATTGTCTTCATAAGTAGCAGAAAGGCTCCCCCTAAAGATGTGCATATAAGTATTTTGCTTTTGAATGCAAATGCACATGGCAGGTTGTACTTGCGGAGCTCCTCTTCTACTTATGAAGGCAATTCATCATGCATGAAAGGATATAACGAAGATAATGACATGCATAATGAAAAATGGACGTCTGCAAAATGACTTCGTGCGGGATTTATCATCGCACATGCGGAATTTATCATCGCACATGCGGAATTTATCATCGCATCATAGAATAGGAAACAAGTAGCAGATGGCCATCAAGTTTAAGTGTTACAACTCAAAGAACCAAATGTATCAAAAGCAAGAGTTGTAAGCACTTGGCAAATGTAGCAGAAGTATAGCAGCCACCCATATGGACCCACTTGAAAACTATCAACTCATATGCTTCTCCCCCTTTTGTCAGTAATGACCAAAAAGGTTTGAAGGCATAGAGCATGCTACTCGTTCCCATGAGGAGTAGGCGAAGCAGCAGGGTCGTCGTTGAGGTTTGGTGGTGTAGACGAACTTGGTGCAGTGTCGACACGCGCCGAAGTTGGAGGTGGTGAGGTAGCATCATCTTGGTCATCAATGACTCTGGCATTCACCATTGCAGCTGAGGAGGAATAGTCAGAGTCTTCGAGTGAGGGAGTCCGACGCAAGTGAGCATTCCTTGGAGGAGTTGAGTCAAACTTGAATCTCTCTGTGAAGCCATCGTCTTGAAGATCAGCTTCAGCACTGAGCAATGTCAAGCTCTTCCATGACCTCCGACAGGTTTCATGTGTAACAAAGGCATTCTTGGTGGCAAGATTGCGAATGCGATTGACGTCCACCAAGAGGCTTTGCATCTGACGCTTAAGCCAGTCATGATTCTTGTCCTGTTTTTGATGTAGAGTGACGAGAAGCTCTCGGTCATTGAGAACACGAGATCGCTTTCGAGGCCTTTGAGAAATGGTGCTTTCAGTGGCTTCAGTTTGGGTCTGAGGGGCACGTGTATTGCTAGCCAAGGGATAGACACAAGAAACGGCTTGAACTCCTGCAATGGGCTGGGTGAAGCTTTGATGGTCGACATTGTGAAGATAAATTGGCTCCTTTGCAAGCTCTGGGTAAATGCCTTCGACAGACATATCAACCTCTGGCAAGAATATAAGATGATTGTGTGCAGACGGCTGATAGTTGATAGCAGAGTGAAGCTTGATGAGGCGCATTACCCATGGAGCATAGAACTTCAGACCAAAGATATCGGAGCCAGATGCAGCCAATTGTCTGATGAAGAAGTCTTGAGCATTGAAGCTGATGCCATTGAAGATATAGAAAACCAATGTCTTCATTGCTTCTTCAAGCTTCACTGTAGGAGAATGTCCTTTGACTGGCCAGAGAGTTCGCCTGATAATATGATAAATAGTGCGGGGCAGATACTCTAGGTCTTCAACAAAGAACTCCTTAGGATATTCAACATCTTGTGGCAGTGGCTTCATCATGCTCAGCATTTGGCTCATGTTTGGCTCTGGCTTCTGGAAGATGCTCTCCAAAGCATTTTGGTGCAGCTGATAACCTGGTTCATAATGTTCGCCAGGAGTGGGCAGGGCAGTAAGCTCAATGATGTCTTGGGCTTTAGCTTCATGGTGTACATCGCCTGTCATCCACTCAAGGATCCAAGTCTTCGGATCCCTGTTGTAGCCATGAATGTGGCGGGTAGCATAAAATTGTATCAGAATCTCTTCATTCCAATGTTCTTTGGCAGTCACAAACTGTAGGAGGCCAGCATCTCTAAAGCAGTCAAGGGCTTCTTCTAGGCAGGGCAGACCAGCCATGGCTTCACAGTCTAGACGCATATGAGGGAAAATGCGCCGTTGATTGTATAAGATGCAGGAATAGTAACTGTGCTGCTGATAACTCCAGAATCGATCTGATGAGATTCTTGGCCTTGTGTAGGGGTTCTTGGCACTGTCAAATAATGTGTTGTGTGCCTTGAAGCCATTCAAATTAAATGATCCTGGTGAAGTTGCAGTACCTGGAAACCTTGGCAGCCTTGGCTTTGGCTTCTGGACCTGAGGCCTGTGCTCCACATGATAGTCAAATTGCGGACCGGCAGCAGGTGGAGGAACCAGAATGGGCCAGCGGACGGTGGCAACTTGGCCTTGATAAAATGCTTGCTCAAGGGTGTGTGGCCGTGGAGGCGGTACAGGAGCAGCATTGGCTTCAGGTGCAATCACTTCTGGCACCACATTAGCTTCAGGCGCCACATTAGCTTCAGCCATGACGATGTCATTGGCTTCAGTTGAGTTGTTTGTGGCCGCAGTATTGTTAACCTCCACTTGAGTCGACGAAGGGCCAGGCACGCTCTCCGTGAGAAAAACTTCAGGGCTGGTTGGGGTGTAGCAACACGTTCTTCTTCAGCTCTTGTCTCTTCTTGTTCATCGGCTGATGCAGCCGGAATATCTTCAGCCGCTTTGGCTTTAGACTCGGGGATGTCCGCAGTAGGAGAGGCTTTGGGAAAGACTTGGCGTGAAACGGATTGGCGCTGTTCTCCTTCTGGAACACTTATGGCCTTGGTCATTTGCGAAGCCTGCGGAACGTTGGCGACGCTTGTGAAGATGGAGTTGGTTGGGCCACAAAGTCATTGTCTTCAAGCACCGAAGTGGTGACTTGAGGTGGGGGAGTACTTGGTGATTCTTCTTGGCGTGGGGAGTCTTGAGGGTGATCAACCCATGAGTCATCCTGAGCAATTGGCGTCAATGGATGACCAATGCTGATGAGTTCGTTGTTCGTGAGAACAGGCGATGATACCACATTGTGTTCGATCTGAGGAAGGACTTCATCATCTTCAACATTGTCTTGATGACCAATGTCTTCAGCTACGGTGGGGTCAACAGTTGGAACGTCTTCAGCTTCAGGAGCCTCTGTGGAAGCAGGCTCATGAACTATCAACTGGCGCTCACTATGTTCAGATGCAGGACGAGCCATTGAGATCGGCTCGACAACAAGGGGCTCTGTGGGAGCAGCCCGATCTTTCTTCTTTGTCTTTCTCTTTTTCGTCGGTGGAGCATCATCAGTGGTGTGCTTGGTCTTGCGCTTGCGGACTTCAACTTCAGCTGCCCTTGTTTTATTGAGCTTCGAAGCCACTGTGGGGACCTTAGGCTTCGAGCCTGTCATACTGGCAGTGAAGACAATGTGAGGTTCTTCCTACCTTGATGCTTCAGGTTGGGCCACAGCAGGCTTCTTCTTCTTCTTGGCAGCCATTCTGGGGTCGATGTCAGGTCGCCCCAGAGCCTTGCGCTTTTCAGCTTCATTGTAGCCTTGAACACATTTGGTAGCCAGGTGTTTCATGCGCTCTCGAGAACCTTTAGCTTGTTCACGTTTCTTGTGGAACGCCTCCTTGAGCTCATGCAACATGACCTTGAAGTTTCGGACGTCTTCCACATTGAGCTTGGCCATGTGCTTCTTGAACTGAGCCTTTTCACGGTCAATCTTGTGCTTCAGCTCAACAATTCTCTATGCAAGAGCCAGCTCAGGAGCAATGGCTCCATGGAAGGAGACACTGAGGCCAATTGGGAGTTTAAGATCATCAAAACTGAGGTCTGGGCTATCGAACCACTCATCAATGAACTTGTACATGATCTCCACATCAAAGAGGGGAAGATCATTGAATATTTCCGCCTCTTGCTTTCTCTTTATAAGCAGCTCAAGAGCATCATCGCCAAGATCATCGTCGCTAGACAGATCAATGACTTCGTTCTCATTCCTCAGAACGGTAGCAGGAGTCAATGCTTGACCAGTTGGTTGCATGGGCTTCTTCATCTTGTCAGACTTGGAGATGCGAGAGAGATCTTCAGACTGCACACTGGCTTCAGGAGGTGCAGCGACCAGAGGCTTCGCCTGTGAAACTTTTGGTGTAGAGGAGGGCTTTGAAGCCTTTGGTTTCGTTTGCTTCACAGGCTTCGGTGGTGCAGGCGTTTCGTCAGAATCAGCGTCATCTGCAGAGTGATCCACGTCTGCCCCTTGAACCTGAATGTGAGTGATGAGACCTTCAGGGTTGTATAAGGGCCCAACAATATTGGGTTTAGCATCGCATGTGCCGTTGGCACGAGGAGTAGAGGGACTGGGGTTGAAGTCTAACCCAAGGGACTTCTTGTTCTCTTTGGCAGAAGTTTTGGCAAACTGGAAGTTGCGCTTAAAGAGATTTTCTTCACGACACCACAACAGAGAGGATGGGTCAGCATTTGCAGGCTGAGGTCCACGGATCATGCAAGGTAGAAGCCTTGATCAATAGCTTCAGACTTCGACTTGGGCTGAAGACCTTTGTATATAATATCTCTTTAGGGGCCCTTGATGGCATTCTTTTCAGCATATTCGTCAGTGACAAATTTGTACTTGAACCATTCTTCTACCCAATGTCTTCGAATCCATTGGATTCGGTTCTTGCATTCTCCATAGGTCTCTTCTTGATCTGACTTGTATAGCTCATAGAGATCCGGTGGCAGGTCCTTAGCAGTGTTTTCACGGCGCTGTCTACCGCCCTTCCTGACTGATTTTTCTGTCACCATGAAGTTTAGACTGAATGGCTTCAGAACTTGCAAAGGCTTCCATCTGCTGGTCAGACAGGAACTGGCTTCGGGAGAATTGATGTGACGCTGTAAGAATTCTGCAAATGAATGCAGACTATGAGAACCAAGGGATTCTCCCATGGACATGTACCTGTGACAGCATTAGAGATGTGAGGGAAGGGGAAGAGGTCATATGCATTCTCATAAGATTTTGAAGATAATCAGTTTAGAAGACATTGACCTCATAGTGCGAAGACATACACTCATATGTTGAGAGTTGGTTCCAGATTTGTACGAGTCTAAGAATAAGTATAAGTGAGGAATCTAACTACTTTGTGAAGCATAAGTGAACATACTAGGCATGTTATGAGATGCAGAACAGGATATATTCAATTTGTCAGGACAGAAACCACTTGTGGTTGAGAAGGATGAATCTATCAGATCAAAAGGATTGTAAAAGAGCTTTTATTTACCACTTGAGGAACTGCTAGACGGAGTAGAAGATGAGGCCGAGCAGTTCGATCTTCCGTGCCCTAACTTGGTGACGGAGGACACCTACGGCGACGGTGGAGAAGACGATGTCCGCGGTCTGCGTGAGGACAGCATCGGTGAGGTCACGGCAGCTAAGCTCTTCGTCGCCGGCATCATCGAGGGCTAACGGTGGTGCTAGGGTTTGTGGGAGAAGGAGAAGTGGAAGAAGAGATAATTACTGGGGTGAGGTGTGTATTTATAAGGACAAGGACGGCATAGCATTATTACGCAGGTGCCCCTAGCGATTCACATCTGAACGACATGTGGCAAGCATGCAACACATGGGAAGTTGTTCCATGTTCCCACACACGCCTGGATTGTCGGGTGGTCGTTCCCACTTCTCCGGGTTTTAGGCAAAAAGATAGAGCATTTAAATCAGATTTAATGTTTGTCTCTGTGTCTTCTGCTGACCAGAACGCAGAGAAGACATTCGACAGTTTCAATAGAATGCATATGATTTGGACAGATAGATTGAGACAGGAGCATAGAGAGGTTAGGGTCCGATCACATTCACTTAGTTCAAACGATTCAAACAAGAAGACATAGCTATAAGTGAATGCTATAGAGGACAGAACGCTAATATGTGAATATATCCGAATAAGACCAAATTAATATAGTGAAGATAAACATGAAGTCATGTTAATGTTGAAGACAAACCAAATGCGAAGATTTTGCAAATGTAACGCCAACAGAAAATACTTCAAGCAAAAGTTTGGTGGTGGCGTTACCCACCGTATAGGAAGTATTAGACCCAGACACGGCGCACAATTATCGTGGCGCTCCGAAGTCAAATTCCGCATTAATGTATTCACACATAGAGTGTAAGTCTTCATTAATTGAAGATATACATTACTTCGTGTGTTGCACATCTAAGTCATCAACATGCATAAGTGTTAGGATGTGTGCCTGATCATAGGACATTTGAGGATTCCAAGATATTCAGCTCACACCGCAACTTGCAAAACCTTTTCTCATCCAAGGGCTTTGTGAAGATATCTTCTAGTTGCTCTTCAGTGTTGACATGAATGATATTAATATCTTCCTTCATGACATGATCTTTGAGAAAGTGATGACGGATCTGAATGTGTTTTGTCTTCGAGTGCTGAACTGGGTCTGTTGGCAATCTTGATGGCGCTTTCATTGTCGCAGTAGAGTGGCACTTGCTTTAGATGAATGCCATAGTCTTTGAGTGTTTGCTTCATCCATAGAAGCTGAGCGCAGCAAGATCCAACAACAATGTATTTAGATTCAGCAGTGGAGACAGATACACAATTCTACTTCTTTGAAGACCAACAAACAAGTGATCGTCCCAGAAAGTGACATGTGCCTGATGTAGACTTGCGATCCACCTTGTCACCAACATAATCAACATCCGAGAATCCAACTAGATCAAACTCTGAGCCCTTTTGGATACCATAATCCTAGTGTTGGGGTGTTAGCCAAATATCGAAGAATTCGCTTCACAGCTAAGTGATGCGATTCCTTTGGTGCCACTTGGAATTGGGCACACATGCAAACACTGAGCATGATATCTGGCCTAGATGCACATAAATAAAGCAAAGAACCAATCATGGAGCGGTATACCTTTTGATCGAACTCTTTACCATTGGCATTAGGAACCAGATGACTTTTGGTTGGCATTGGCATCGTATAACCTTTGCAGTCTTGCATTCCAAACTTCTTTAGGCAATCTTTGAGGTATTTCTCTTGAGATATGAAGATGCCGTTGCGTTGCTGCTGTATTTGAAGACCAAGGAAGAACTTCAGCTCACCCATCATGGACATCTGATATTGCTTTTGCATCATGTGTCCGAACTCATCACTGTATTTTTGATTAGTGCAGCCGAAGATAATGTCGTCCACATATATTTGGCACACAAATAGTTCACCATCATATGTCTTCGTGAAGAGAGTGGGATCTAGGGAACCAGGTTTGAAGCCTTTGCTCTTCAGGAAGTCTTTGAGTGTGTCATACCAAACACGAGGGGCTTGTTTGAGGCCATACAGTGGCTTATTGAGTTTGTATACATATTAGTGTGTTTTGGATCTTCAAAACTAGGCGGTTGTGCAACATACACTTCTTCAATCTTGCCATTGTGAAAGGCACTCTTCACATACATTTGATACAGAAGGATGTTACGATGATTTGCATAGGCTAGCAGTATGCAAATAGCTTCAAGCCTAGCCAAAGGAGAAAATGTTTCATCGAAGTCAATTCCTTCAACTTGAGTGTATCCTTGAGCAATGAGACGAGCATTATTTCTGACAACTTGACCATGCTCATCTTGCTTGTTGCGATATATCCATTTAGTGCCTATGATATTGTGTTTACGAGGATCGGGACGCTTGACCAGTTCCCATACATTATTCAGCTCGAACTGTTGAAGCTCTTCTTGCATAGCTTGAATCCATTCAGGTTCCATGAAGGCTTCATCAACTTTCTTGGGTTTAGATATTGAGACAAATGCAAAGTGCCCACAGAAATTTGCTAGGTGTGTGTCCCTTGAACAAGTGAGTGGACCAGGTGCATTGATGCGACCAATTATCTTCTCAATCTGTACTTCATTTGCAACACGAGGATGAACTGGACGAAGATTTTGCTCTTGCTGATCATTGTCATCGTTTGGAGGATTGTCTTCATGCTGAGCATTGTCTTCAGGTTGATTGGGTGCAGAAATGATAAGTTCCTCTTCAGGCTGTACTTCCGACTGTATGATTTCTCCAGTTCCCATAAGCTTGATGGATTCACTAGGTGGAATTTCATCTAGCACATTTGGCAGGTGCTCTCTTTGCGAGCCGCTAGTCTCATCGAACCGCACATCCACAGTTTCAACCACTTTATAGTGAAAGAGGTTGAAGACTCTGTAGGAGTGCGAATCCTTTCCGTAACCAAGCATAAAACCTTCATGTGCTTTCGGTGCAAATTTTGAAGTGTGATGTGGATCCTTGATCCAGCAACTAGCACCAAATACTCTGAAGTAACTGACATTTGGCTTCTTACCAATGAGGAGTTCATAGGATGTTTTCTTCAGAAGCTTGTGAAGATAAACACGGTTGATGACATGGCATGCAGTATCAATAGCTTCAGGCCAGAACTTTCTTGGTGTCTTGTATTCATCGAGCATCGTCCGAGCCATCTCAATGAGTGTTCTGTTCTTGCGTTCCACGATGCCATTCTGCTGCGGCGTGTACGGAGCTGAGAACTCATGAGTGATGCCCAATGTATCAAGATAAGTGTCAAAGACGGTGTTCTTGAATTTAGTGCCATTGTCACTTCTGATGTGCTTGATCTTGACGCCATAGTTGTTCATGGCTCGATTGGCGAAGCGTCTGAAGACATCCTTCACTTCAGTCTTGTAGAGGATTATTTGTACCCGTGTATATCTTGAATAATCATCAATAATGACGAAGCCATAGAGATAAGCAGTAGTAGTTAGAGTAGAGTAGTGAGTAGGGCCGAAGAGGTCCATGTGTAGCAGTTCGAAGGGTTGAGTCGTTGTCATGATTGTCTTCGAGGGATGCTTGGCCCTCGTCATCTTTCCAGCTTCACAGGTATCGCATAAGTGATCCTTATTGAACTTGACGCCCTCGATGCCTATGACGTGCTTCTTCTTTGCGAGAGTATGAAATTTCCTCATGCCAGCATGCCCTAGCCTCCGATGCCAGAGCCAGCACTCTGAAGCTTTTGCAAGAAGACATACGGCAAGCTGTGGTCCTGCTAAGAAATGTACCATGTACAAATCATCTTTCCGATACCCTTCAAAGACTAGAGACTTGTCAGATTCCATTAGAACAAGGCAACGATATTTTCCAAATATCACAATAATGTTCAAATCGCAAAGCATTGAGACAGACATTAAATTGAAACCAAGGGATTCAACAAGCATCACTTTATCCATGTGTTGATCCTTTGAGATTGCAACTCTACCTAGACCCAATACCTGGCTTTTACCAGTGTCAGCAAATGTGATGTGACTCTTCTCAGATGGACGTAAGGTTGAGTCCATGAGAAGACTTTGATCACCAGTCATATGATTAGTGCATCCACTATCGATAATCCATTCTGAAGCAGCTGGTGTCATACCCTACAGAACAGTTAGGGGGATAGGCTTCACGAAGATATTGTGAAGCATAAGCATTTGGCGAGCAAGTGAATTATGAAAGCTCAGACCCAGGTTAGAACTGATAGGATGCATGTTAAGCGACTCAGAAATGAAATGCAATAAGATCATTTGGGCATTTTATCTTGTGCCCCACAAGATGTTTTAGGTCCCCAGCAATAGCTCCAGACGCATTTGATTTTCAGCTGGAGACCTTTCCCTGCAAAAGAGAGTTAAGCTTTCTTAGCCACCCACATCTTCAGGGGTGGCTTCGAAGCAATGAGTCTAAGTGCAGCATCTGAGAACTTTGGCTTTGAAGCCCTGGCAAATAGTTTTGCCGGAGGTGAATAATACTCATAAGAACAAGCAGAGTTGTTCTTGGTCTTATGAACATGGCGGGTTGATGAAACACACTCATATTCATAGGCCTGGGTATGATTTCCCTGCAAAAGATTTGTGTTAGTGCGACTCAAACGAGTCCTCTGTCTGTATGAAGTCTTTGGACCATATGAAGCCTGTGGTCTGGGGTTTGTCTTCTTCCCTTGTGGTGTCATGACGGCATTCACAGGAAGATTCTCCAGACACCTTTTGGGCACCCAGACTTTCTTCATAGGTGGCCCATTCCTGCAGTTAGTACCAATATACCTAGCAAACACTTCACCATTCTGATTCCTAAACAGTTTATAGTTTGCATCAAAGGATTCATCAATGACAATAGGGTTAGCACAAGTGAAGCCAGATAGGGGGATGGATCCACTGAAGGTTCCTTTGTAGCAACCCATGTGGTTTTGGGGTACTGCTCAGGCTTCTAGTAAGAGCCATCAGCATTCATTTTCCCTTCGAACTCAACACCCTCTTTCCTAGGGTTTCGGTTCAGAATTTGCTTTTTGAGGACATCACATAGTGTCTGATGCCCTTTGAGACTTTTGTACATCCCTATTTCAAGCAATATCTTGAACCTAGCATTTTCATCAGCAATAGCAGTGGCATCCTCAGCAGAGGGGCTAGTTACCACATCAACAGCTGAAGATATTGCAACAGTAGCAGCAGTAGAACATTCAGCTACAGAAGTAGCGTTATCACGCTCAAGGCATTTTAGACATGATGGTTCAAATCCTTCCTGAGCGGGACTGGTCTGTTGAGCGCGAAGTGACTCATTTTCCTTTTGAAGATCTTCATGAATTGCTCTCAATTTCTCAAGTTCTTGCTTCCTTTGAAGATAATCATAGGAAAGCTTTTCATGAGTTGTTGAGAGCCTTTCATGACGACTTTCATGTTCCTCATACTTAACATGAAGATTTTTTATGTCTTCAATTAAGGACTGAGATCGAGTCATTTCCGCGTCCAACATGTCATCGCTTTTGTCTAACAGTTTGTGAATATGTTCCATAGCTTTCTGTTGTTCAGTTGCAATATTAGCAAGTGTTTTGTAGCTGGGTTTGGAATCACAATCAGAGTCATCTTCACTGGATGTTCAATAGTGAGCATTGCGTGAGTTTACCTTGACACCACGTGCCATGAAGCAATAGGTGGGAGCAGAGCGTCCTTGTCATCAGCGGCGTTGGAACCATTGTCTTCAGTGTTGAAGATGGATGGGACGCCAGAGTCGGACTCCTCCTCAGACTCCACCTCCGCCTCCTCAGAAGCAAGACTCCTCCTCTGAATCCATTTCCTTGCCAACAAACGCATGAGCCTTGCCAGATGAGATCTTCTTGTGTGATGAAGACTTTGAGGAAGACTTGGAAGAAGACTTTGAGTATTTCTTCTTCTTGTCGTCAGAATCATATTCCTTGCTCTTCTTCTTCTTGTTGTTCTCATTGTCCCATTGCGGACACTCAGAGACGTTGTTGGGGATATTACTACTTGATGTAAACCGGCCAGGAGTAGCCGGATTAACCTTATGAAGATTAGAAGCCCATGAAGATGTAAGGATGATGGCGCTTTACGAAGGCCCAAGGCCCAAGGGTGAGTTAAGGCATGTAGATGTAAACCGACCTTATTATGTAACTTGCATTATAAGATAGGAAGGATAGAGACCGAGCCGGACATGTTTATGATTTGGCCTCGGGACTCTGTAAATCACCGAGCGTCAGGCTATGTATATAAAGGGACGACCCGGCAGCGGTTTAGGGACAACACACAACAACTCGAGAGCCAGGCAAAGCGGATTCGCTCCTTGGTCATCGAAACCCTAGCAATACCAACACAACTAGACGTAGGCTTTTACCTTCATCGAAGGGGCCGAACTAGTATAAAATCCTCGTGTCCCTTGTCCGGTTTAACCCCTTTAAGCTAACCCGTAGCGATGGCTCCATGACTAAGTCCTTTCACGAGGACATCTACCATGACAAACCCATGACAGTTGCACCCACCGTGGGGCTATTGCGCGATGGTTTCGAGTTCTTAAATGGCAGCTTTGAAGGACTCAAGGGATACACTATGGGCCGGATGACGAAAAGCAGCCGTGGCAAGCTCTACATTGCTGACGCAGGATGGGGTCCCGAGGCCGGTTCAATCGAATACGTGTACCGGGTCCCCTTTGGTGGAATTCACGTCTTCATCCGCAAGATCGGCGAACTGGGCCCTAAGCCGGACACCTGCACCGACATCATCGAGACGGATCAGCGTGCAAGCCCTTCCCCGGTTCAGCCCGCAGCAAGGCATGTTTTCGTAGGTGTCATCCATGGAGCAGAATATGAGGATGGACCGGCATATGATGGAGAAGCCGTTGTCTGTTCTGATGACGAGTCTTCAACCGGAGAGACCGAGTCGCTGTATCAGTTGCAGGACGTCCGAATTAGCGGAGGTTCTGATGGAAACAGTATTCCGGACCCCCTCGATCTGCCAAACCGGGTCACTATCTTCATGGCCGGTACACGACCAGCGCAGCACTCTTCTACCGCCGCGGCAATGCTCTCCGGTTCAGCAACAACAACGCCAGCGGGAGCAGGGGGCTCTGGGCCGCCTCCAACTCAAGTTTTGTCTGATTTGTTTGACGCTTTGGCAACATTCATGGCAACAGAAGTGGACGCCGCAACCCGAGATCAGCACAATGCGGAGATTGCAAAGGTGAAGGATCAGGTAACTCAGGCTAAAGCGGACCTGGCAGCAGAGAACGCCAGGATGGCTACAGAACGGGCTGAGTTGGAAGCTCAGGCCTACCGGCTTAGGCTGGATCAGAGTGCCTCAGATGATGTCATGAGAAGGAGATACCGGTCGCACCTCCCGTCGGGTTATGAGCCAAGAAATCTCTTCAACACGCCAGGAGCAGGAACCAGTAACCAGCTGGTTGGAAACCGGACTGAGGCACCGGGAACAGGTGTGCCGGTTCAGCCATGCACGATGGACCCCCCTCGTCAGAACAACATTGTGCCACAGTACATTCCGATGCCTCCGAGGCATTACTCCAACCCGTTGGATAACATTGTGGCTGTCGCTTCATGATTGGCAGCCCTTCCGATGGACAGCGAATCACCAGTGGTGATTGAGACATGACGGGCCAGAGAGCTCCTTCAGACAACTTTAAACCAGCAGCAGGCTTATTTGCATAGTCGTTAGAGGATTCACTCCACCCCCCGCCCGAGTCGGAGCTATAGCAGGAACGTTGAGGACGAACCGGCCGTGTCAAGCAGTGCACGTCATCGTAACCCGCCATGAGGGCATAACCCGACAGGTGGTGGTGCTAATGCGCATGATGTGGTGGATCATGGTCGTGCACGTCAAGAAGCCGAGTTAGCAGCTCTGCATGCAGCTCGTCAACCTACTCCGGTTCGCCCTACCGCTTCATTGGAGCCAGGCGTGGTCTTCAGTTCTTTAGGGGTGCTGTGTCTTACCCCCGCTTTGCGTAATGTACAACTGCCCAAGGATTTTAAAGGCCCTCGTAAGGTGCCCAATTACACCGCTGATTTACAACCAGAGTCATGGGTGGAGAGTTATGAGATGGCGATGGAGATGCTGGACGTGGATGAAGCGGTGTGTGCTAAATACTTCACTATGATGTTGGAGGGAACATCTCGAACTTGGTTAAAAAGCTTACTAGCTAACTCTGTCGGGTCATGGGCTGAGCTAAAGCACCGGTTTATCGAGAATTTCAAAGATACTTGTAAGCAGCCTATGTCGATTGTGGGCCTGGCTGCTTGTGTTCAAGAGGATGGGGAGTCTACAAGCCATTGGGTGAAGTAGGTCTCAGCTATTCTGCATTCGTCGGATCGCATCAATGCGGATACAGCAGTGTTAATGTTGGAGGGCAATTGCCGGTTTCTACCGTTAAAACTGAAGCTAGGAAGGCTCAAACGTCACTGCAATGACATGTCAATGCTTATGGCCACTTTGGTTAAATATGCCAATTCAGGTAGTACCAAAGACCCTGACTCAGAGGAGGACAAACCGGGGAAAGGGAAGAAGAACGGCAACACCAAGGGACAGCAGCATAACCCGGCAGGTCATGGGAACAACGGTAAGCGCAAAGCAGACAATAGTTTGGACTTTGTGGCCAACACCAATGCCTAGGATAACGGTCAGCGTCGTAAGGGTAAACAGCCCCAGAGGGGCGGAGGGTCAGGCCCCAATCTGGAGCGCCTGTTAAATCAACCTTGTCCAAAGCATGGATCGAAGGAGAGGCCAGCTTCACATCTTTGGAAGGATTGTTACATCATGCAAGAGTTCAAGAACTCCAATATGTTTGAATACGACAATGGCCTGCCCGGCGGTTCAGGAGGTGGTTTTCATGGGCCGGGTTATGGAGGCAGCAGCTCCGGTTCGGGATTTCAAGGCAATCGAACCGGACATAGCAATCAAGGGAACCAAGGCAATCAGGGAGGTTATAACCATCAAGGGAATCAGCAGCAGCAGTAGTCGGGTTATCAGAGCAATCTGAAGCAGTTGAATAGTGGGTAGTATCATGTCTTCACCACTAGCCTGTGCAAGCGTGATTAGAAGCTTCACAAAAGGGCCGTGAACTCTGTTGAACCGGTAGTGCCTCAGTATTTGCGCTGGTCTGAGCAACCAATTTTATGGAGTCGAGAGGATTACCCACCCCGGGTTGATAATCCGGGTCATCTGGCCTTAGTGGTGGCACCTCAAGTTGGGGGGTATAAGTTCACCAAGGTGCTTATGGATGGGGGAAGCAGTATCAATATCCTTTACCATTGTTGAGGAAATCGTTAACTGGTAGCTGCTTGGTTGGCTAGCGAGTAGGGGATTAATCGGCTAATCGGCAAGTTAATCAACCATTTAATCAATTAATCAGACGATTTTTTGGTTTATCGGCTACTCGATGACCCCATGAGTAGGGATTAATCGGCAAGTTAACTGGTTAATCGGATGAATTCTTGAACAGGGTCCTTTACTATGATACCTTCTGTCGTATGGGGTTGACAGATAAGAATCTTAGACCGTCAAACACCGTTTTTCATGGTGTGGTGCCTGGTAAATTTGCGTATCCAGTGGACAAGATAGCCATAGAGGTGGCTTTTGGAGATGCTCATGACTCAAGGTCAGAAATGTTGACTTTTGAGGTGGTGAAAATCAAGAGTCCGTATCATGCCCTGTTTGGACGACCGACTTATGCCAAGTTCATGGCAAGGCCATGTTATGTTTATCTGCAGCTTAAGATGCCAGGTCATAAGGGGACCATCACAGTACATGAGAGCAGGAAGATTGCTTTGGAATGTGATGAAGGTAATGCGGCTTACGCTGAGTCGGTTTGTGCCACAGAAGAGCTGAAGTTTTACAAAGACAAGGTTGATCCGGCAGACATGACTTCTTTGAAAAAGCCAACTATGGAGCACGATCTGGTGTTGAAGTTTAAATCGGCCACAGACACTAAGATGGTTGATTTTGTTCCTGGTGATTCATCCAAGCAGTTCAGCATCAGTGCTATCCTGGATCCCAAATAGGAAAGCGCGCTCATCGAGTTCATCTGTGAGAACCGGGACATCTTTGCATGGAAGCCTTCTGACATGCCAGGTGTACCGAGGGAACTCACTGAGCACACACTTAATATAGATCCTGAGTTTAAACTGGTCAGGCAGTTTCTCCGCCGCTTTAACGTAGAAAGGCATAAGGCTATTAGTGAGGAGGTAGCTCGGCTGTTGGCTACAGGGTTTATTGTGGAGGTTTTTCACCCTGAGTGGTTAGCTAATCCGGTGCTGGTTCTTAAGAAAAACGACACTTGGCGTATGTGCGTAGACTACACATATTTGAACAAAGCTTGTCCAGCAGATCCCTTTGCCCTCCCCTGTATTGATCAGATTATTGATGCTACGACGGGTTGTGACCGTTTGTGTTTTTTGGATGCTTACTCTGGTTATCATCAAATCAAAATGGCAGTTAAGGACCAGGAGAAGACAACTTTTATAACTCCCTTTGGAGCCTTCTGCTATGTCTCCATGCCCTTTGGGCTCAAGAGTGCCCAGGCGACTTATCAGCGCTATGTTCAGAATTGTCTTCATAAGAAGATTGGGCGCAATGTTCACGCATATGTGGATGATATTGTGATAAAGTCCAGGAAGGAGGAAACATTGATAGATGACTTGGACCACCTCCGGGTCTATAAGATGATGCTTAATCCGGACAAATGTGTTTTTGGTGTTCCGGCAGGTAAGCTCTTGGGTTTTCTGGTGTCTAACAGGGGCATTGAGGCTAATCCAGAAAAAAATTCAGCTACCATATCCCTGGCTAAACCGGCGTGTATCAACGACGTTCAACGTTTAGGAGGCCGGATTGCGGCTTTGAGCCAGTTTATCAGTCATCTTGGGGAGAAAGCTATCCCTTTATACCAGATGTTAAAGAAAACAGATGATTTTGTTTGGAGTGACGCGGCTGATAAAGCGTTTGAAGATTTGAAAAGACAGTTAGTTGAACCGCCTGTCTTTGCGGCTCCGGTCGACAAAGAGCCTTTACTGCTATATGTGGCTGCTAATGCCCGGGCTGTCAGTGTGGCTATTATTGTGGAGCACAAGGAGGCTGGAAAGGAGTATCCGGTTCAACGGTCGGTTTATTATATCAATGAGGTGCTTATCGAATCAAAGCAGAGGTATCCGCATTGGTAGAAGCTGGTGTATGGAGTTTTTATGGCAAGCCGGAAGCTCAAGCACTATTTTCAGGGTCATCCTATCACAGTGGTTAGTTCAGCCCCTTTGGGAGATATCATCCAAAACAGAGAGGCGACTGGCCGGATTGCCAAGTGGGCTATTGAGCTTGGACCTCATGGGCTCAAGTATACACCTCGCACAGCGATTAAATCTCAGGCACTCGTGGACTTCATCAATGATTGGACAGAGTTGCCGGCACTAGAGGAAAAACCAGACAATACTTATTGGACTATTCACTTTGATGGGTGAGGGAGTCCTGGATTAGGGGGTCTCCAGACAGCCGTACTATCTCCATTGGCCGGACTGTTAGACTATGAAGATACAAGATTGAAGACTTCGTCTCGTGTCCGGATGGGACTCTACTTGGCGTGGAAGGCAAGCTAGGCAATACGGATATGGATATCTCCTCCTTTGTAACCGACCTTGTGTAACCCTAACCCTCTCCGGTGTCTATATAAACCGAAGGGTTTTAGTCCGTAGGACAACAATCACAACATACAATCATACCATAGGCTAGCTTCTAGGGTTTAGCCTCTCTGATCTCGTGGTAGATCTACTCTTGTACTACCCATATCATCAATACTAATCAAGCAGGACGTAGGGTTTTACCTCCATCAAGAGGGCCCGAACCTAGGTAAAACTTCGTGTCCCCTGCCTCCTGTTACCATCCGGTCTAGACGCACAGTTTGGGACCCCCTACCCGAGATCCGCCGGTTTTGACACCGACATTGGTGCTTTCATTGAGAGTTCCTTTTTGTCGTCGCCGTTAGACTTGATGGCTCCTAATATCATCGATAGCGATGCGGTCCAGGGTGAGACTTTTCTCCCCGGACAGATCTTCGTATTCGGCGGCTTTGCACTGCGGGCTAATTCGCTTGGCCATCTGGAGCAGATTGAAAGCTACGCCACTGGCCATCAGGTCAGATTTGGAAGTTTGCACTACACGGCCGACATCCGCGGTGACTTGATCTTCGACTGATTCGAGCCACAGTCGGGCGCGCCGCACTGTCGCGATGGGTATGACCTAGCTCTGCCGCCGAACAGTACCCTAGAGGCGGCGCCCGCATCAGCTCCGACCCTTAGCTCGAAGCCAACTTCGCCAGTCGAGGAAGGGTGGTTAGACACCGCCTCAGGGGCTGCAGTCTCAACGGCGATCGAGCCGAACACCAGCATAACCCTCTGCGCAGCCCGTGACTCCAAGGTGCCGGACTCTTTTCCGAACTCCGAACCATCCACGCCCCTGCCAATCGAATCCGATTGGGCGTCGATCATGGAATTCACCGCCACAGATATCTTTCAGCACTCGCCTTTCGGCGACATTCTGAATTCACTAAGGTCTCTCTCTTTGTCAGGAGAGCCCTGGTCGGATTATGGCCAACAGGATTGGGATGCAGACGACGAAGAAATTCGACGCCCACCCACCACCCACTTCGTAGCCACTATCGATGATTTAACCGACATGCTCGACTTCGACTCCGAAGACATCGACGGTATGGACAACGATGTAGGAGACGAATATGAACCTATAGGGCACTGGACAGCCACCTCGTCATATGACATATACATGGTGGATACACCCAAAGAAGGCAATGGCTACGGGATAGCGGAGGATGACCCCTCCAAGAAGCAACCCAAACGTCGACGTCAGCGGCGCCGCTCTAAGTCCCGCCAAAGAAAAAGTGGTGATACCGGCACAGGAGATAATAACACTCCGGATAGTGCCGAAGACAACAACAATCCCCTCCAGCAAGATTTAGAGCAGGAGAATGAAGGAGCCAGCTCTCCTGAGAGAGCGGTAGACGGAGAGGAGGCTGATGACAATTACATCCCCCCTCCAAAGACGAGGCAGGCCTCGGCGACGATGAATTCGCCGTCCCAGAGGATCCCGTCGAACAAGAGCGCTTCAAGCGCCGGCTTATGGCCACGGCAAATAGCCTGAAGAAAAAGCAGCAGCAGCTTCAAGCTGATCAAGATCTGCTAGCTGACAAATGGACTGAAGTCCTCGCGGCCGAGGAATATAAACTCGAGCGCCCCTCCAAGAGTTACCCAAGGCGCAGGTTACTACCCCGACTGGAGGAAGAAGCGTATGATACGGCTGATCGGCCACCTCGTGGCCGCGATAGAAAGGCATTCTAGCCAAAAGCTCAGCCTCCACCCCAACGCCATTTAAATAAAAAGGCATGGGGAGATACGCCAGACCTGCGAGACATATTGGAGGACAAGGCAAAGCATTCAAGATCGATCTACGGATCACGAGGGCGCACCACTCTGCAAGACGACAAACGTCACGCCGGATACAGTAAAAGCAAATCCGGCCAGGACGAACACAGCGGGCACGACTCATTCGAGTTGCGTCGCGATATAGCCCAATACAGAGGCGCCGCACACTTCTTATGCTTCACAGACGAAGTAATGGAACATCAATTCCTAGAAGGTTTCAAACCTGTAAATATTGAATCATACGACAGCACAACAGATCCCGCAGTATGGATTGAGGACATCCTCCTCTACATCCACATCGCCCGCGATGATGACTTACACGCCATCAAATACCTCCCACTAAAGCTCAAGGGACCAGTGCGACATTGGCTTAACAGCTTGCCAGTGGACTCCATTAGCTGTTGGGAAGATCTGGAAGCCGCATTCCTCCACAACTTTCAGGGCACTTATGTGCGACCACCAGACGCCGATGATTTGAGCCACATAATTCAGCAGCCAAAAGAGTCGGCCAGGCAATTCTGGACTCGGTTCCTTACAAAGAAAAATCAAATCATCGACTGTCCGGATGCGGAGGCCTTAGCGGCTTTCAAGCACAACATCCGAGGCGAGTGGCTAGCCCGGCACCTTGGTCAGGAAAAGCCGAAATCTATGGCAGCTCTCACGATGCTCATGACCTGCTTTTGTGCAGGAGAAGACAGCTGGCTGGCTCGCAGTAATAACATATCAAAGAACCATGGTACCTCAGATACCAAAGACGGCAATAGCAGGTCATGTCGCAACAAGCATAAGCGCCGCATTAACAGCGAAAATACTGAGGATACGACAGTCAATGCCAGATTCAAAGGCTCTAAACCCGGCCAGCGGAAAAAGCCATTCAAACAAAGTACGCCGGGTCCGTCCAGCTTGGACCGTATACTCGATTGCTCGTGTCAAATACACGACACCCCAGACAAGCCAGCCAATCACACCAACAGGGATTGTTGGGTGTTCAAGAAGGCCGGCAAGTTAATTGCCGAAAACAAGGACAAGGGGCCGCATGCGATGACGAGGAGGAGCCCCGGCAGCCACACACTGGAGGACAGAAGAGGTTTCCCCCGCAAGTGCGGACGGTGAACATGATATACGCAACCCACATCCCCAAGAGGGAGCGGAAGTGTGCGCTTAGGGACATATATGCGTTGGAGCTAGTCACCCCAAAGTTCAACCCTTGGTCCTCCTGTCCGATCACCTTCGATCGCAGGGACCACCCCACTAGTATCCGTCATGGCGGATTCGCCGCACTGGTCCTAGACCCAATCATCAACGGATTTCACCTCACTCGTGTCCTTATGGACGGCGGCAGCAGCCTAAACCTGCTTTATCAGGACAAAGTGCGTAAAATGGGTGTAGACCCCTCAAGGATCAAACCCACAAAAACGACCTTTAAGGGCGTCAATCCAGGTGTAGAGGCCCATTGCACAGGCTCAGTTACACTGGAAGTGGTCTTCGAATCCCCGGATAATTTCCGAAGCGAAGAGTTAATCTTCGATATAGTCCCGTTCCGCAGTGGTTATCACGCGCTGCTCGGGCGAACCGCATTCGCTAGATTCAATGCGGTACCACATTATGCATACCTCAAGCTCAAGATGCCAAGACCTCGCGGAGTTATTACAGTCAATGGAAACATAGAGCGCTCTCTCTGAACAGAGGATCACACCGCGGCCCTCGCAGCAGAAGCGCAAAGCAGCCTCTCAAGGCAATCAACCAGTTCGGCACTTCAAAGCCCGGACACTTCGAAGCGCGCTCGGGGTAATCGGCAAATAGACCGCCTGGCGCGATCTGAGCTCGCGTAGCAATACGGCGGCCACCCAATCCCAGCCCAACGGCTATATTCGTGCCGCGCGTATATAATTACGCATTAAAAAGACCATGGGCACAGGTGGGGAGGGGGGCACAACTGCGGCACGCCCCAAAACGCGGCCTAAACCGCACTAGGGGCTTCTCGTTTGGTTATTTTTCTTTTTCTTTCAGGACCTTAATCTCTGGAAACACTGTCCGGCAGCACTATTGCCGAACACATGATGCAGCAACCAAGGAGGCAGACAACTACGTTATACCACAGAATTCCCAGGTTGATTACAGTAACGAGTGAAATATTCAATTTAATATCATTCCTTAGCTTGCCCTTGGAAGGGACATAGTCCTACTCTTTGCTTATCGCATTATCTGTATCACTCTGCTTTAACGCAATTTTTTAATAAACAATGCATGACATTAATACTATTATTGCATTTTTGTTATATATATATACCTATGTGTGCATTAATGACGCCTTGCAACCGTACACTCTGGTACGGCCAATACACCAGGGGCTTACGTACCCCAGAATACGGTGTGAAAAGTCCGAACACTTTCACAAGTGCGGCACCCCGAACTTATAGCATTATATGCATCAGCTCCGAATCATGTCTTTGGTCAAATGTTGGGTTTGCCCGGCTCCTATGTTTTGGTACCTTATGTTTCGCTCTATCGGCTAAGGTAGCGCTAGGAGAACTACTGCGATTGTGCCCCGGTTCTGCCGGTCTTAGCACCTCAGTAGAGAAAGCTAAAACTGACTATCATGATAAGGCGAGAGACTGGTCGCTGTTCGGCGAGGTTTTTCGAGTCCCTAAAGACTTATGCCGCTTAGGGCGAGAGGCCAGCCCTATCCGGCTTACAGGCGTGTATCGCGCTCCGAATTCGGCCTTCTAAATACCAGGGGCTTCGCTGAAATTTAAAATTATAGAATTCTATGGCTAAGTGAGAGTGATAAAGCATTATTAGTCCGGTTGGCTTGTTCGTTGTGCTGAGCACCTCCCTCGAAGGACCCAAATATAGGAACAAGAGTGCTCAGGTTTATCCCGAACACCCCAGCACTCGTGGCATGGGGGCAGAAGCCGAGGACTAGCCATCTCTCAGATTGGATAAACGGCCAAACAGAAGGTAATATTTTAAATTCACACAAGCGTTGCATAGCGCATATGAAACAAGTTTTCATCATACAGGATCACACGAGCAAGTTCACTCTAATATTACATCCTTTGAACATTCATCCGCTACAAGATGGGCACCCTTTAGGACACCCTCATAATAAATTTCGGGGGTGCGATGCTCCTTGCCCTGCGGCGGCCCTTCCTTGATCAGCTTCACAGCGTCTAGCTTGGCCCATTGCACCTTCACACGGGCGAAAACCCGGCATGCACCTTCGATGCAGACGGACCGCTTGATGACCTCCAGCCGCGGGCAGGCATCCACAAGCCGCCTCACCAGGCCGAGGAAGCTGTTCGGAAGGGCGTCGCTAGGCCACAACCGGACTATAAAGCCCTTCATGGCCTGATCAGCCGCCTTATGCAGCTCGACCATCTGCTTCAGCTGGTCGCTCATTGGCACCGGATGTTCTGCCTCAGCATACTGAGACCAGAACAGTTTCTCCGTCGAGCTTCCGTCCTCGGCCTGGTAAAATTGTGCGGCATCGGACACACTGCGGGGCAAATCTGCGAATGCTCCTGAAGAGCTCCGGATCCGGGTAAGTAATCGGTAATTTACTTTTACATGCTTGCTTTGCATATAGAAAGCCTTACCTGCCACTATCTTCTTCATCCCGTCGATCTCTTGGAGGGCCTTTTGGGCTTCGGCCTTGGCACTTTTTACACTCTCGAGGGCCGCGGCAAGCTCAGACTCCCACATCTTGGAGTCAAGCTCCAACGCCTCGTGCTTCGCCACAAGAGCCTGGAGCTCTTGCTGCACCTCGCCCACCCGAGCCTCGTGCTTCTCTCGCTCGGTGCGCTCCTTGGCCGTTGTATCTTTGGCCTTGGTTAGCGCTTGCTTCAAGATCACCACCTCGGTCGTGGCCCCTGGCAAACATACAATGATCCTGTCATTTTGCAACCGCGTCCTTTTTTATATATGCATATTTATAGACGGGGCATTACTTACCCTTGTTCTCCTCGAGCTGCCTCTTGGCAAGGCCGATCTCTTTCTTGGACCCCTCGAGGTCCTGCTTCAGTACGGCGACCTCCACAGTCAGTGCGGCGGACGCCAGCAGCGAAGCCTGCATACGCATATTGACATACTTATATTAGACTCCTGCGATATTATTTGATCCTCTGTTCGACTTTTCTTTGTGAACACCGAACAAAGCATCAGGGGCTACTGTCTATGTGGTAATATTTCTACTACATTTTAAAACACTTACCTCGAAGCCTGTTAGAAGGCTGGCACAGGCTTCAGTCAATCCGCTCTTGGCGGACTGAACCTTCTGGATCACCGCACTCATGATAGTGTGGTTCCTCGTCGATGGAAGCGCTGCGAAGCGCTTCCAGCAGATTGTCTGGTGCCTCTGGATGGATAGAGGTCACTGGCATAGGCGTCTTGCCCCTCTTAGAAGGAGGCCGCCTGCCCGAGCCCGGAACCGCTGGAGGGTCCGGCAAGGTGTTCGGCTGAGGGCCGAACTTGGAGCTCTCGGGGGCGCCGTCCCCGCGGCTCCCGGAATTCGGAAGGTCGCTTTGAGGCGCCTCCAGGACTATCTCCCCTCGATCCGGTGCCTCTTGAGACAACACCTCGGCGTCGTCGGCAGGATGAGGGGAGGTGGCGGTCGGGACTGGATCGCTATCCATGTCCGACAAGCCCAAGGAGTCGTCCGATGATACATCGATACTGGCTCGTGGTGGCCTGCATAATTGCATTCGGCGTTAGGGAAAGCAGTGCGACAAAGGAATCCTGTGAGTTACTCTGGTATCCGAATACTTACCATCTCCCCGGGGGCTTGACCCTGGGTAACCACTCGTCTTTGCTTTCATCGGCGGTGGTGGAACCGTCCGGAAAGAGAGTCCTTCCCTTCTTGGACCCTCCGGCCTCCTCGGTTGTGGCGGCCTTCCTTTTCCTGTCTCCCCCAGTTGGTGGGGGAGCATTTTCTTCTTCTTCCTCATCTTCGGGGGAAGAGTGCGCCGCAGAGTCAACGGACGGTGAGTCCGACGACGCCTGGCGTCGGGAACTCTTTCGAGTTCCCTTGGCCTTCTTGGTCTTCTCCGGCACCGTATAAGGGGCCGGAGTCAACATCTTCACCAGAAGAGCGTCTACGGGGCCTTCGGGAAAAGGAGCCGGACAGTCGATCTGTCCGACCATCTTCTGTCAGTCCTGTCAAAGGTACGGGAGTTTAGATCCCGCACAGAGCCAATCTATATAAAATAAGTTTCCTGTGAAAGGTAAAGCAGCTTACCGCACTGGCTTGGCGCTTCGCCTGAATCCGCGATCCTCAGTAATAGGGGGGGGGGCCTCGGCGCTTTTGAACACCACCCTCCAGGCGTCTTCATGAGTCGTGTCGAAGAGCCTGTTCATAGTTTGGTGTTGCGACGGATTGAACTCCCGTTGTTGGCACGGGAGTATCCAGCGGATGAGCATGACTTGGACTATGTTGACAAGCTTGAGCTTCTTGTCCACCATGTTTTGAATACATGTTTGCAGTCCGGTCAGCTCTTTCGAATTACCCCAGGACATGCCCTTCTCTTTCCAGGAGGTGAGCCGCGTGGGGATGCCAGATCAGAACTCGGGGCCCGCTGCCCATGCAGGGTCACGCGGCTCGGTGATATAGAACCACCCCGATTGCCACCCCTTTATGGTTTCCACAAAGGAGCCCTCGAGCCATGTTATGTTGGGCATCCTGCCCACCATGGCGCCTCCGCACTCCGCCTGGAGGCTGCCCACCACTTTCGGCTTGACATTGAAGGTCTTCAGCCATAAGCCGAAGTGGGGCTTGATGCGGAGGAAGGCCTCGCACACGATGATAAACGCCAAGATGTCGAGGACGAAGTTTGGGGCCAGATCGTGGAAATCCAGGCCGTAATAGAACATGAGCCCCCGAACGAATGGATGGAGAGGGAATCCCAGTCCACGGAGGAAATGGGTGAGGAATACTACCCTCTCATGGGGCCTGGGGTGGGGATGAGCTGCTCCTCATCTGGAGCCGGTGCGCGATGTCGTCGGGTAGGTATCCGGCTCTCCTCAGTTTCTTGATGTCTCCCTCCATGACGGAGGAGACCATCGACTTGCCTCCCGCTCCGGACATGGTTGGAGAAGGTTGAGGTGGGAGTGTGGACTTGGGCGCTGGAGCTCGAGTGTGCCAAAACGGATGAGCAAAGGAGGAAGAAGGCGTGGATAGAAAGGTGAATCCTTATCCCTTTATATGGGCGGACGAAACTAAGCGTCCCCACTTGCCTGGTAAAACTTGCTTGTCCCCCAAGCGCCGCAATTGATGGCGCGGTTGGGTTACCCACGCCCGTATTGATGAGAATCCCGTAATAAGGGGACACGATCTCTGCTTTGACAAGACGTGTCGAAAAACTGCCTCGCGTTATGTGCGGGGCTGGTTAAAGGAAATGGTTCGAATAATCACCGGGCCATGACATAACGTCATGCTGCCAAAACAAGCCAGCAAATTAGATCTGCGGAAATATTATTCTCTCTACGGTTGAATGTGGAACTTATTTTGCAGGGTTGGACACTATCCTCATATTCAAATTCTTCTGTGATGTATTCGGAGAAGGAACCCGCCTTGCAATGCCGAAGACAATACTGCGCGCCGGACTCATTGTCATTGAAGCCTGGCTCAGGGGCTACTGAGGAAGTCCTGGATTAGGGGGTCTCCGGACAGCCGGACTATCTCCATTGGCCGGACTGTTAGACTATGAAGATACAAGATTGAAGACTTCGTCTCGTGTCTGGATGGGACTCTACTTGGCGTGGAAGGCAAGCTAGGCAATACGGATATGGATATCTCCTCCTTTGTAACCGACCTTGTGTAACCCTAACCCTCTTCGGTGTCTATATAAACCGAAGGGTTTTAGTCCGTAGGACAACAATCACAACATACAATCATACCATAGGCTAGCTTCTAGGGTTTAGCCTCTCTGATCTCGTGGTAGATCTACTCTTGTACTACCCATATCATCAATATTAATCAAGCGGGACGTAGGGTTTTACCTCCATCAAGAGGGCCCGAACCTGGGTAAAACTTTGTGTCCCCTGTCTCCTGTTACCATCCGGCCTAGACACACAGTTCGGACCCCCTACCCGAGATCCGCCGGTTTTGACACCGATAATGGGTCCAGGCAATTGGAGGGCTCGGGGGCTGGAGTCATATTAACTTCCCCACGAGGTGATAAGTTTTGTTATGTTCTTTGTTTAATGTTCCCTTGCACTAACAATGCAGCTGATTACTAGGCCTTACTCCACGGTCTTCAGATGGCTAAGGAGATGAACTTAAGCTGGGTTAAGTGCTTCAGTGACTCAGACCTGGTGGCTGAACAGGTATCTGGCACTTGGGATTCTAAGGACCCACTCATGGCTACATATTGACGAGAGGTGGACATAGTGGCTGGTCATTTCAAGGGCTATCAAGTTGAACATATAGACCGGCGAAAGAATGAAGCAGTAGACACTTTAAGTCGTCTAGGCTCTTAGCATAAACCGGGGCCACCTAATGTTTTCCTCGACGTACTGCATAATCTGTCGGTCAAGATACCCACAGGAGAGGAGTTGGCTATTCCTGACCCAGAGGCCCAATTGGTGGCAGCTTTGCATGATATACTAGATTGGACAGTCCCGTACTTGGCTTACATGAACCGGGGCGAGTTACCGAAGGACGAAACCTTGGCCCGGCAGATAATCCGGCGATCCAAGTCAATGACCATTATCAATGGGGAGTTACATCGTTACAGTGTCACATGATCAATTCAGCGTTGTGTGTCTCCACAAGAGGGTTGTGAGATTTTGCGAGAAATCCACGAAGGAGATTGTCGTCACCATGCCGGTTCAAAATCCCCGGTGGCTAAGGCTTTTCGTCACGGCTTCTATTGGTTGACGGCTCATGCTGATGCAGAGGATTTAGTAAAGAGGTGTGACGGTTGTCAGAAGTTTGCACGCCGCGCCCATGTTCTAGCCTAGGAGTTGAGAATGATTCCAATCACTTGGCCGTTTGCAACTTGGGGGCTCGATATGGTCGGACCCTTTAAGAGATCCAAGGACAAAAAGACCCACCTATTGGTGGCGGTTGATAAGTTTACCAAGTGGGTAGAGGCAGAGACAGTCAGTAAGTGTGATGCAGCCACGTCGTTTCAATTCATCAAGAAGGTGATCTTCCGGTTTGGTTTTCCACACAACATTATCACTGATAATGGTACTAATCTATCTAAGGGTGAGATGGAGGAATTCTATCAACGTGAGCACATCCGGCTTGATGTAGCGTCAGTGGCTCACCCCCAGTCTAATGGTCAAGCAGAGAGGGCAAATCAAGAAATTTTGAGAGGTATCAAACCCCGGCTCATGGTTCCTTTAAAGCGGACACTGGGTTGTTGGGTGGCGGCGTTACCTTCTGTGTTATGGAGTATCAACACCACACCAAATAGATCGACGGGTTACACACCTTTTCTCATGGTTTATGGAGCAGAGGCGGTTCTTCCTAGTGACATCCATCATGACTCGCCCTGTGTGGCGGCTTACGTTGAAGCTGACAATGAGAAGGCACGTCAGGACTCATTGGACCTGTTAGATGAGGAGCATGATCTCGCAGCGACATGTTCGGCGATTTATCAACAAGATCTCCGGCGTTATCACAGCCGCCAGGTTAGAACCAAAACTTTTCAAGAGGCTGACCTGGTGCTCCGACTCATCCAGGATCAAACTGATATGCACAAGTTATCCCCACCTTGGGAAGGACCTTTTGTGGTCAGCAAAAACCTGCACAACGGGTCATACTACCTTATCGATGTTCGAGAGCACAAGGACTCACGTAAATCAGAGGAGGAGACAAAGCGGCCGTGGAATATAGCTCTTCTCCGGCCTTACTACACTTGAGCCACAGGCTCTTCTTATGTACATACTTATGACAATGTATATATTATATAATAAACCGGAGCCTCGGTTAAAGCAGGGTCTTTGTTCTTTTTACATCATGTGTGGTTCCATGGGGGCTTCTACTTACAAAGCGGAGTTCTATTAACCCGGCCTATAAAGCCACATAGATACGAAGGAAATCACTAGGGGGCTTGGTCGTATTCGAACCATGGCTACACCTCTTGATCGGTTTAAAACCAAAAAGGGAAATCACTAGGGGGCTTGGTTGTATTCACGCCGTAGCTGCACCTCTTGATAGGCTTAAAGCCAAAAGGAAATTATGTGGAACCAAAGAGAGTCTGTTGCATCAAGCACAACTCAAACATAGGTAACCACTGAGCATAGCTCAAATATTACCTAGGGGCTCCTTGCTTCTCAAAGAACAACGAGTTTGTACCCTTGTGATAGGCTATCAAGCCAGGCTTGGAAGCCAGGTGTATACACCTAAAACCCTGGGTTATCCTGGCTTTTTTAAGTAAGTCACTCCATCCAGGTAAACCTGGTATGACCCATCGAATGTTTGACAAGTCAATCTCATAGACCCCGAACTTGTCAAAGTTAAAACGATAATTGGTTAAAGATTGATGTCCATCTTAAAAAGGCTTTGCAAAATGGTTTAACTCAGCGGCCTGGCAGCCCATGAAAAGCCTCGATTTAGGGCCTGGCAGCCCATGAAAAGCCTTACGTATTTTTTTGTGTTTGCTGTTTTAAATCTTTTTATAAGGGATTTATGAATATTTTCTGATAAACCGGTGTTTTTTACAACCCGGCGTGGCTTTCAACACTTAGTTGTCAGTACATGATCAGTCTTAAACCGGCAGTAAGTTGCTCCGGTCTGGTTTTGATTAGATGTCACGAGTATTATACGAACAAATCGATGGCTATTATAGCAAAGTATGGTTTTTGAACCGGCAAGAGGGCAAGGAGTCGTCAACACTCCAGATTGGTGTTTTTCATCCTTACTATAAATACAGTTGGCCAGCCAACGAGGTATATCACAGGTATCATCTATTTTATATTTGGTTATTACAATCTTGGTTATCCATCCAAGTTATGTATACATTTTTGGGCATTATGACCCGTCCAGTGGTAAACCACTCGGACACTTTCAAAGTTTTTATATGCAGGAGCAGAAACCATAATGGACTATGCATATCATAACTCCCAAGGACATGGCAAGTTTTACAGTAAACAAGCAAAACAAACATGCTCGATGGCATGGCAGATAAGTTGTTCACGCTATCCTATTACAAGGCGCTTCAAACAACCCAAATTGAATAATTGTTTTCAAGAGTGGCAGACTGCAACCGATAAACCGGCCTCCGGTTTATGACTCTTCATCTGGGCGGTTTGACAATTGAGGGTCATCTTGAGCGGTCACATTCTCTTCATCTCTACCCAGTTGCTGGAAATCAAACGTTGACCAACCGATTCCAGTTAAGGCTAGAAAAACGACTTCTTCATGAATAAGGGTGGAAGGGTCGATGTCAGGAGTGTAAGTATGCTTACGGATTGGCGGCACAAGATCTTCTACATTATGAATCAACGCGGGTTGTCTTTTCCCTTCAGCATCATAAACCGGTTGAAAATGAGATAGATCTGTGTCATCCGCCAATTTGATTGCTATAGGCCGCATCTCCTTTGTCAGCCTTCGAAGATCATCGTTGTTGAAGTTGGTGCCATCTTCCTTCATGTTGGGGTACCCTTGGCCGATGTCTGCTGGTTCAAGATCTGGAATCCATGCTTTAGCCCGGATTAGCGCGGTTAGGACACCTGACCTTGCGGCTGATCGCTTCAGTTCATCCAACCGGGCAGGTAAAATTGCCAGCTTTTCGATGGTCTCTTTGATCAGCGTTGGCGGAGGCTTGTTATAAGCTGCCATGCAAATGGCTCGCTGGGATCCAGAATACAGCTGTTCAATCAAAGTATAGGCCGCTTTAAGCTTCATCCGCATATCGGAGCCCAGATGAGTAATGCGGGTCCCTGTCATGGTAAAGCATCAATAAACCGGCTTTTGATAAGATATTATGGATTGGACAAACTTCATGTGCAGATACTTACCAAAGACAGCAGAGGTCATGGCGTTAATCTACCGTTTCAACCTGGTCAGTTCTTCAACCACCGGTTTCAGGGCTGCTTCTGCATCTTCGACCTTCTTGGTTAAACTGGCCTTTTCTGTCTCCCAGTATGCACGCTCTTTGTTAAAGGTCTCTTTCATCCTTTCCATGGCTGCTAAGGCATTTGTCAACTCTTCCTTGGCCTTGGAAGCCTCTGCTTGCTGAGATTTGATGTTCTCCTGAAGGTCAGCGGTTTGAGCATCCCTTTTACTCAGCTCGGCCTGCAAAGGCAAAATATATCAACAATGAGATATGTATATTTGAAGTACCAAGCGTATAACAAGTTCTGCACTTTGCACTTGGGGGCTAATGCCTATTTGCTCTATCATCAAAATTTTATTTGCAAGTCTCAAGTACAATGCAAGCATTATCCTTGACACTTGGGGGCTAATTACATCCATTCAAATGAATGTATGGATGAAAGACCCGGTTGACCTTGGAAAGATAAACTAGCCCTTGGGGACTACACAGCCGAAAACTACAGGAATACAATGATAAAGTACCGTTTTGTTTCCAAAGATCACTTGACATATGGAGAATCAGCATGCAAGGATTAAGATATTACAAAGTCCCGATTTATGATTGTTATCATAAACCGGCCCTTGGGGGCTACTTGAGTTGATATTTAAAAATTGGATTTATGAAAGGAGAAGTGATGAAAATACCTCATAGCGCTACTTCATCAGGTTCACCAAACCGGCTTCATAATCACGATTTGAGTGCAGACGGTTTAGAAAACCAGAGTGGAGTTCTTGAGCGCTGAGATGGCGTAGCTTGACAAATCGGTGCTCCATTTGCCTTTTTCCATGGCAGCACGCTCTTCCTTGGCACTATGTTTGGCCAAAATTACAGGATGGCCAGGAGAGGTGTGACCAGTACCAGTAATGATAACCTCGTCTTCTTTGTCTCCAGCAGCCTTTTTTGGAGTTGATGGAGTGTTAGTAGCTCTCATCGGACTAGAGGATCTGTCACCAATCCGGATTGGATTTGCCGGTTCATCATCATGCATAGCAGTATTAGCTTCTGCTTGTTCATCAATATTGTGATCTAGAGGGGGTGGTTCATCAAAGGTAGCTTCAGGGTTTGGACCCTCTGGTTCAGCAGTTTGCTCCGGTTCAATAACCACCTGGTCTTCAGGCGGATTATTCACCCGAGCCTTCTTACTGGGTATGGCTTTGGCTCTAAACAGAACAAGGTACAAAGGTTAATTTAGCATAAAGAGTGTGAAACATCAAAGGATTGGATTGAAATACTTACCCAGCCATGGTTATGAGAGGAGGGAGTTGTGTTGCGGTTGACTCACCAGAAGATGAAGGGGGTGTCACCTGATAATTCGAATCGGACGGATTAAGAGGTTGTTGGAAATAGCCTGCCTTGGGATAGGAAGTGTCAGAAGTGGGCGAAACCTCAGATCGGCGTTTTTGAACTAGGGTGTCTGGTAAACCAGTCGAAGTGACCTTTTGGCCGCTGTGCCGGGTTGTGCCGCGAGCCTCGTGCTGCTGCTTCTTCAAAATAAATTTTGGATCCAAGTGAGCAACAGGATGTGAAAAGCTTACTTTCCGGACCGCTTGACGAATTTTTTGTGTTGGCAGGGAGTCTGAACCGGAGGAAAGGATAATTACCTCTGCATCGTCGGCTTGGCTGCCCTCAATGTCCTTCTGATAAGTATCATTGTCAATGAGATGCATGAAAAGTGAACCAAGTGAATCAAGTTCTACCTCAACTTCTGGCTCATCTGGGTTGTCATCCAGTTCCATACTGATGCGTTTAGCTGCCTTCCGCTTTGAGGTTTTCTTGACGGCTTTTGTTTTAGGACGGGAAGGCTTTGTCGCTTTCTCCCGAGGCTTCCTTTTCCAGAACGGATCATCACCCTGTTTAAAGAGGGGCAAAGGATATTTAAAGCTTGTACAGTACAAAGATATCAAGTGTAAAGCGGAAGACAATACTTACATCAGGCGGTTTGTTTTTCGTATAAAAGGGGTTTAATCCGGTTTGGCGACAGACAGCTTCCGACTCATTCAATATATTTTTGACAGACTCTGTGACTTCTTTGTCTGTTAGCTGAATGTTGATATGGCGTTGGGAGTCTTCTATGTTGCCAGTATACTCGCACATTAAACCGATGCGGCGACTTAATGGCAGGATGCTCCAGGATATCCAGCAGTGGACAAAGTCTATACCTGATAAACCGTTGGCCATAAAGGCTCGGAGCTTGGCGAGTTGAGGGGCATATGAGGCCCGTTCCTGGGCACTTAGACGTTGCGGCAGTGGATGAGTATTGGCGAGCCGGTGAGCACGGTAACCCAGCAGAGGGTTCTCATCTCCAGGGGAGGTGTCTTTACAATAGAACCAAGTTTGGTTCCATTCTTTGGGGTGACTGTGCAGCTTAGCATGAGCAAATTCAACTTCTTTCCTTTTCTGAATGGAGACGCCGCCAAGTTCAGTATTGAGACCGTCTACAAATTCAGTGCGTCGGTTCAGATGGATGAAGTCTCGGAACAACTCAACAGTTGGCTCTTCTTGTAGGTACACTTCACAGAAGACATGGAAGTTGCATATATTGGATACCGAGTTGGGTCCAATATCTTGAGGGTGGAGCTGAAAACTAGCAAGCACATCCCGGAAAAACTTCGATCCGGGCGGTTTGAAACCATGGCCTATGTGATCAACAAACACCACTACTTCACCCTGCTTGGGAGTAGTGTAACACCCCGGATGTAACTTACCATATTGTACTCCAACACTTGCCATTTTCGGCTCTAAGTTATGATATTCCCTCATGGTTGGGTTTTGTCTTCGTTTTGCATTGTGTCCATGTCATGCATTTCATATCATGTCATCATGTGCATCTCATTTGCATACGTGTTCGTCTCATGCATCCGAGCATTTTCCCCGTTGTCCGTTTTGTGATCCGACACTCCTATGTCCTCCAGTGCCCCCTTTTGCCTCTTTTCGTGTGCGGGTGTTAAACTTTCTCGGAATGGACCGAGATTTGCCAAGTGGCCTTGGTACACCACCGGTTGACCGCCTGTCAAGTTTCGTGCCATTTGGAGTCCGTTTGATACTCCAACGGTTAACCGGGGAACCATAAAGGCCTCGTGTGTGTTGCAGCCCAACACCCCTCCAAAGTGGACCAAAACCCATCCAAACCCCCTCCATCCTCTCGGCCGTTCGATCACGATCACGTGGCCGAAAACCGCACCTCATTTGGACTCTCCTAGCTTCGTCTACCTATAAATAGGTGCTCCCCTCCGAAATCCTCGCGCGGAGAAACCCTAGATCTTCCCCTCTCGCCCGCCGGACATGTCCGGGCGGAGCCGGACGCGTCCGCCACCACGCCCGTCCAACCGCAGGCCGCCACGTGGCCCCGGCCCCGGCCACTGCCCGCCGCCGCCGGCCCGCTCCTCCGCCCGCGCGAGCCCCGCTCCAGCGCGCCTCGCCACCACTGGCGCGCCTCCGCCGCCTCCTCGCCGGCGCGCCACCGCGCCGCCGTTGCCGGGTGGCACCGGCGCCCACCACCATGCACCGACGCCTCGCCCATCTCACCGTCGACCCCGCCTCCGGCCGGATCCGGCGAGGGATCGGCCGGATCCGCCGCCATCTCCTCCCCTAGCTCCGACCATCTCCTCCCCGAGCTCCGGCGAACCCCTTCTCCGGTGATCCTCGAACTCCGTGCCGCCCAAAGCTGGATCTGGAAGACTAGGTTAACCCCGAAAAATCTTCTAAGTCCTCAAATATTTACTTTCTGAAGCTCTGTTCATTGCATCATAACTTCTCATCCGTAGCTCTGTTTCGCGCGTGTGATATATCAAATTGTTCATCTGGATGTGCTCTTCATTTTGTTCCATTGCACCATTCTTGTTTGAGTCCATCTTGCTGCCCAAATTGTTGACGCAGGAGTGCTATAAAATGTTAGTTGCTGATTCTTATCAGATTATGAGCATTTGTCATTTTTGCCATGATTATTGTGTGCTGCATATGGGCATGAGTTCTATATGTGTTTTGGGCTATGACATGCCATCTTTACAGGGGTGTATGCCATGTATTTTTGTGATCAATGTGGTGACTAGCACAAGCATGCAAAGTAGCTCTCGTAATATTGCTGATATCAGAGACTTAGAATTTCACTAAGTCTTTGCTCTGCTATTATTTTTATGCCATGTATTCATGTTGCTACAGAGTGATCCATGCTTATTTTGAGCATGTTCAGTAAGGATGATTTTGACATATGGTTATGCTCTATCCATCCATGTCCCTGTTTGCATTTATGGAGTACCCTAGCATGACTCAATCTTGCTCTACTTTTGCTATAAAATGTTCCTGGCAGATTGTTTACATGTTAATCAATTTTGCCAAGGTTGTTGTAGTTGATCCATGCGTGCTATGAGATTGTTCTTGCCATGTTTAGCTTCTTGATCATGTCTTCTTGCTGGGTATATGCTTAGTTTGTCATGCAATTCCTTGTGTTGAGTGCATCGAGCTCGCAAACATGCCTTCATAATTCTGTTTATGCCATGTCTAGTTTTCTGCTAAGTCTGAATCTGTTAACGAAACTTGCTATGTTTACATGGGTGCCATCATATCTTCTGATCCTTTTTGTCTTATGGCCAGTAAGGGACTTTTGTTATATGCTTTGAGTAAATTCATGCCATGCTTTGTATTGCTACATTCTGATCCTGTAGCATGTTGTTATCTTGCTCTAAACATTGCTTCCTGATGTTAATTCCTGACATGTTATTTTCACTAAGTCCATGATGCTGATATCTTTTGCACTTTTGCCATGCTTGTTTGAACCTGATATTGTGTGATTTAGCCGTAGCTCAGTGTTCATCTTGTCAAGCATCTTGAGTAGGTCATTGCCATGTGCTTTGTTGCTATGTTGGAGTGCAGTAGCTTAGTTTCTTGTTGCATTCTAGATGGCATCGTGCTGTTAATTGCAGAACTGTGCCATTATTGTTTTGCTTGCCATTTGCAAAACGTGCATCCGATTCCGGTGATCTTTGTATCGATTTCGACCGAAATCAACTCAACTTTCTAGCGGCGCACTTGGTTTGCCAAGTTGATGCCTGGTTCAACATTTTCCTTCCGAAGCATGCATATGCATTGCATATCACATCCCGCATATCATGCCATGTTTTGCATCATGTTGCTTGCGCATTGCACCATGGTTGATTGTGGTTTATTTTGCTTGTGCTCTTTCTTTGGGTAGAGCCGGGAGACGAGTTTGTGATCGAGGCACCCGTTGAGAATGCTTACGAGGATCAAGTTTACGTCAACTCGGAGAACTTTGCAGGCAAGATGACCATACCCTCAAAATCATTTCTATCTTTGCTTGCTAGTTGCTCGCTCATTTGCTATGCCGCGATACCTACCACTTGCTATATCATGCCGCCCATATTGCCATGTCAAGCTTCTAACCCACCTTTTCCTAGCAAACCATTGTTTGGCTATGTTACCGCTTTGCTCAGCCCCTCTTATAACGTTGCTAGTTGCAGGTGAAGTTGGAGTTTATTCCTTGTTGGAACATGTTTATTGTTGGGATATCATTATTGTATCTTGTTTACTTTAATGCACCTATATACTTGGTAAAGGGTGGAAGGCTCGGACTTATGCCTGGTGTTTTGTTCCACTCTTGCCGCCGTAGTTTTCGTCATACCGGTGTTATGTTCCTTGATTTTGCGTTCCTTATGCGGTTGGGTTATAATGGGAATCCCTTGACAGTTCGCCTTGAATAAAAGTCCTCCAGCAAAGCCCAACCTTGGTTTTACCCTTTGCCACAAAGCCTTTTCCCTTGGGTTTCGCGGACTCAAGGGTCATCTTTATTTTAAACCCCCGGGCCAGTGCTCCTCTGAGTGTTGGTCCAACTTGTCAGCCACCGGTGGCCACCAGGGGCAACTCTGGGTTGGCCTACCGGAAGTATGGACAATCCGGTGTGCCCTGAGAACGAGATATGTGCAGCTCCTATCGGGATTTGTCGGCACATTCGGGTGGCTATGCTGGTCTTGTTTTACCATTGTTGAAATGTCTTGTAACCGGGATTCCGAGTCTGATCGGGTCATCCTGGGAGAAGGAATATCCTTCGTTGACCGTGAGAGCTTGTGATGGGCTAAGTTGGGACACCCCTGCAGGGTTTTGAACTTTTGAAAGCCGTGCCCGCGGTTATGGGCAGATGGGAATTTGTTAATATCTGGTTGTAGAAAACTTGACACTTAACTTAATTAAAATGAATCAACCGCGTGTGTAGCCGTGATGGTCTCTTTTCGGCGGAGTCCGGGAAGAGAACACGATCTCATGTTATGCTTGAACGTAAGTAGTTTTGAGGATCACTTCTTGATCTTATAGCTTCTCGACCGAGCTTTGCTTCTCTTCTCTCTCTCATTTGCGTAAGTTAGCCACCATAGATGCTTTTGCTTGCTGCAGCTCTACCTCACTACCTTTTCCTACCCATAAGCTTATATAGTCTTGATCGCGAGGGTGTGAGATTGTTGAGTCCCCGTGACTCACGGTTTACTTCAAAAACCAGATGCAGGTGCCGACGAAGCCAGTGTAGGGGATGCGATCGAACTCAAGTGGGAGTTCAACGAGGATTCATGACGTTACTATGTTTCCTTTCCGGACGATTAGTAGTGGAGCCCAGTTGGGGCGATCGGGGATCTATCGCATTTGGGGTTGTCTTTATTTTGGTTCCGTAGTCGGACCTTCATTGCATTCTGGATGATGTAATGCTATATTTTTGTATTGTGTGAAGTGGCGATTGTAAGCCAACTCTTTATCTCTTTCTTATTTAGTACATGGGATGTGTAAAGATTACCCCTCTTGCGACATGCCTACTATGCGGTTATGCCTCTAAGTCGTGCTCCGACACGTGGGAGATATAGCCGCATCGTGGGTGTTACAAGTAGGAGGGTTCTCCGGTCCAGGAACTCGCCACCAGATCTCATTCTTTTTTGGTAAAGTACCAATTTTGACCATTCCATTAAGTTGCTCCTCGGTAACCCGGGAGGGAGCCCAGTTGCAGGAATAAAACTGCTTGGCCATTGCAAGTGAAAAGCTGAAAAGAAATGACGGTTTACAATTCATTCATGGTGATGCATAAGGTACAATAGGACAAAGGAATCCAAGTATGTGGAATTGGTAAACCGGAGGCTAATACAGTTATGAATGACAAAGCGATGAGCGGAAAAAGAGATATACACATATTATTAAACCGGAATATGACAACGGAAATCAAGGAGTTGCCGGTTTACAAGGGGACTAATGGCATGTGATAGCTTGCTTTCTACAAAGGTAAACTGTCTATGTGATAAAAAAGGTACGGATCTAAGGCAAGAATGACTAAATAAGGTAAAACAGGTTTCACAAGATGGCATGGAAATTTTGGATCTACCATAAGACAGGAAAAGCAAAAAGATTTAGACCTAAAAAGGTTGGCCCCGAAGCGATTCACAAAGGTCCAGATCAGTTTTTATGCATATAAGAGTTGTTATGATAGCAAAAGATAAGGAACGCTATGTCTATTACACAGAATATATCAAGCTTGAAGCTTTTATCCATGGACTAAGCAAGAACATGAAAGAACAGTTGCCGGAGCTTTGATGAACTTTGATGAACACTGAAACCCTAGTTAGATCTATAGAGGAGGAAAGGGAAGGTCTTACGGCGGCTGTTAAAGCCAGCGGAGATATGCCGCGGTTCTCTGGTGCAACCAGGTCGATGCAGTGGCCAAACGGAGATGCAGAGGCGGAGCTTGGCGACGGCGGCGGCGCTCGGGTACAGGGGCATCGCGAGGGGGAAGAAGGAGCGAAGAGACGGAGGGGAAAAAGGAAATGACCCTTGGCCCTATTTATAAGGTAAAGGGGGGAGGTGACAGGCGCGAGAATCAAGGAGCTGGAATATTGATGCTTAACAGGAGCGGTCGCCTCGATTGTTGGAGGCTCATTAACTAAAGGAGAGATGTATCATTTTTAATAACAAGATGACGTCATGGTGATTTAACATGATCCTGGAGTATGACGTCACGACGGTTTACAAGATCAAGGTGAAGATGCAAGGGAAGAATTTTTCTAAGTGTTGAAGATTGACATGAACAAGTTCAAACCAATCTGGGGCCTAATGTTGGCGATATTACTACTGGATGTAAACCGGCCAGGAATAGCCGGATTAACCTTATGAAGATTAGAAGCCCATGAAGATGTAAGGATGATGGCGCTTTACAAAGGCCCAAGGCCCAAGGGTGAGTTAAGGCTTGTAGACGTAAACCGACCTTATTATGTAACTTGCATTGTAAGATAGGAAGGATAGAGACCGAGCCGGACACGTTTATGATCCGGCCTCGGGACTCTGTAAACCGGCGGGCGTCAGCCTATGTATATCTAGGGATAACCCGGCAGCAGTTTAGGGATAACACACAACAACTCGAGAGCCAGGCAAAGCGAATTCGCTCCTTGGTCATCAAAACCCTAGCAATACCAACACAACTAGACGTAGGATTTTACCTTCATCGAAGGGGCCGAACTAGTATAAAATCCTCGTGTCCCTTGTCCGGTTTAACCCCTTTAAGCTAACCCGTAGCAATGGCTCCACGACTAAGTCCTTTCACGAGGACATCTTCCGTGACAAACCCACGACAGATGTAGTGACCAGGTTTCTTGCACTTGTGGCATGTTCTCTTCTTGTAGTCATGAGTAGAAGCTTCATCATTCCTTGAGCTGGATCATGAAGACTTTCTGAAGCCTTTCTTCCGAGTGAACTTCTGGAACTTCTTCACTAGCATAGCAAGCTCCTTTCCAATATCTTTAGGATCATCAGAACTGCAGTCAGATTCTTCTTCAGATGAGGAAACAACTTTTGCCTTCAAGGCGCGAGTTCGGCCATAGTTGGGACCGTAGATATCTCTTTTCTCAGAAAGCTGAAACTCATGTGTGTTGAGCCTTTCAAGTATGTCAGACGGATCAAGTGTCTTGAAGTCAGGGCGTTCTTGAATCATCAGGGCTTGGGTGTCAAACGAGCTGTCAAGTGATCTCAGGAGCGTCTTGACGATTTCATGCTTGGTGATCTCAGTAGCGCTGAGAGCTTGAAGCTCATTTGTGATGTTAGTGAGGCGATCAAGCATGAGCTGAACATTCTCATTGTAGTTTCTCTTGAAGTGGTTGAAGAGGTTGTGAAGGACACTGATCATTTGATCTCTCTGGGTTGAGACGCCTTCGTTGACCTTGGAGAGCCAGTCCCAGACTAGCTTTGATGTTTCCGGAGCACTCACACGGCCATACTGTCCTTTGGTTAGATGACCACAGATGATGTTCTTGGCAGTAGAATCCAGTTGAACAAACTTCTTGACATCAGCAGGGGTGACACCTTCACCAGTCTTGGGAACGCCATTCTTGACGATATACCAGAGGTCGACATCAATGGCTTCAAGATGCATACGCATCTTATTCTTCTAGTAGGGATATTCAGTTCCATTGAAGACGGGGCACGAAGCGGAGACTTTGATTATCCCTGCAGTCGACATAGCTAAAACTCCAGGTGGTTAAACCGAATCACACAGAACAAGGGAGTACCTTGCTCTAATACCAATTGGAAGTGCTAGTGATCGACTAGAGGGGGGTGAATAGGCAATTTTTATGAAAGTCTTCAAGACATGGAAGTTTCGAAGACAAACGATAGAAATGAACCTATTAACATGGAGCGGAAGGTAGACTACACTAGGCAAGCCATAGTCAAGTATACAATGAAGTGAAAGCACGAAGACTAATAGCAGCTAGGCAGTATGGAAGATAGTATGAAGCCAATCAGAACAAACAGTCACACAGTGAAGACAAACAGATAATGCAAGCAGGCAATGACTTCACAAGGACCAACTGTAAATAAAGAGAAGGAGAGGATAGAACCATTTGCTTGGTGAAGACAAGGGATTTGTTGGACCAGTTCCAGTTGCTGTGACAACTGTACGTCTGGTTAGGGAGGCTGAAGTCAACTCAGAAGACCGCGTCTTCACCTTATCCCCCTTGAGACCGCGTCTTCACCTTATCCCCCTTGAGCTAAGGACACCCAGTCCTTGCCCAATCACTCAGGTAAGTCTTCAAGGTAGACTTCTAAACCTTCACAGACTTCGTTCGCCGGCGATCCACAATGACTCTTGGACGCTCAGAATGCGACGCCTAACCGGCTGGAGGATTCACAGTCCTCAAGTGTAATAAATCTTCAGATCACACAGACAGGAAGACTTCAGTGATTAGGGCTTTGTCTGTGCAAGGATTTCTCTCTCAAAGGTGTTTAGGGCTTTGTCTGCGCAAGGATTTCTCTCTCAAAGGCTTCGAGGTGTGTTGCTCTCAAATGACAAAAGCCGTGCACTAACTCTGAGCAGCCACCAATTTATGGTGTAGGGGGTGGGCTACTTATAGCCACTAGGCAACCCGACCTGATTTGTCCGAAATGACCCTGGGTCACTAAGAAACTGACACATGTTCCAACGGTCAGATTTCAAACACACGCAGCAACTTTACTTGGGCTACAAGTAAAGTTGACTCATCCAGCTCTGGATAAGATTTGCTCGCATTGTCTTCGCTCGAAGACATAGGATTTTGGTTAAGCATCACTTCAGTCACGCTGAATTTGTTCACTGGGACCCCACTTAACAGTACGGTGGTTCCTATGACTCAATAAGGAAGAAAAGGAAACAACGAAACAACTAAGTCTTCACACTCCATAGTCTTCACGCGATGTCTTCTCTTGTCATAGTCTTCAATGTGAATATCTTCACGAACCACCTTTGTCTTCAATGTCTTCATACATTTTTAGGGGTCATCTCCGGTAGGTAAACCAAATCAATGAGGGACTACTACCTGTGTTATCCTGCAATTCTCAGAAACACATTAGTCCCTCAACCAGGTTTGTCGTCAATACTCCAAAACCAACTTGGGGTGGCACTAGATGCACTTACAAGATCAAGATGCTTGAAAAGTTTTTTCAATGAGTACATACCTTGACAAGATTTTGAAATAATTCTTAATGGAACAGTCAAAGAAGGAGTTCCTGCCTGTGTTGTAAGGTGTGAAGTTGGGTAAAGACTCAAAACCCGACCATGATAGAAAATAGAAAGAGAATGAAAAGTCATTCCCTATGCCTCGGTCAGAGGTTCTATAAAGTATGCTATGCTATTTACCAGTCCTATTGTATACCTTAGCATTTTTCTGGCAAGGGAGTACAATGGTGATCTAGGAGTAGATCACTGGACAACGGTCAAAATTATCCTTAGAGGACTAAGCAAATATTTCTCGGTTATGGAGGTGATAAAAGAGTTTGTCGTAAAGAGTTACGTCGATGCAAGCTTTTTACATCGGTCTAGATGATTCTAAGTCTCAATCTGGATACATATTGAAAATAGGAGCAATTAGCTAGAGTAGCTCTGTGCAGAGCATTGTTGACATAGAAATTTGCAAAATACATACGGATCTGAATGTGGCAGACCCGTAGACTAAACTTCTCTCACAAGCAAAACATGATCACACCTTAGTACTCTTTGGGTGTTAATCACATAGCGATGTGAACTAGATTATTGACTCTAGTAAACCCTTTGGGTGTTGGTCACATGACGATGTGAACTATGGGTGTTAATCACATGGTGATGTGAACTATTGGTGTTAAATCACATGGCGATGTGAACTAGATTATTGACTCTAGTGCAAGTGGCAGACTGAAGGAAATATGCCCTAGAGGCAATAATAAAGTTATTATTTATTTCCTTATTTCATGATAAATGTTTATTATTCATGCTAGAATTGTATTAACCGGAAACATAATACAGGTGTGAATACATGGACAAACATAGTGTCACTAGTATGCCTCTACTTGACTAGCTCATTAATCAAAGATGGTTAAGTTTCCTAACCATAGACATGAGTTGTCATTTGATTAACGGGATCACATCATTAGGAGAATGATGTGATTGGATTGACCCATTCAATTAGCTTAGCACTTGATCGTTTAGTATGTTGCTATTGCTCTCTTCATGACTTATACATGTTCCTATGACTATGAGATTATGCAACTCCCGTTTACCGGAGGAACACTTTGTGTGCTACCGAACGTCACAGCGTAACTGGGTGATTATCAAGGTGCTCTACAGGTGTCTCCAAAGGTACTTGTTGAGTTGGCGTATTTTGAGATTAGGATTTGTCATTCCGATCGTCGGAGAGGTATCTCTGGGCCCACTCGGTAATACACATCACTATAAGCCTTGCAAGCATTGTAACTAATGAGTTAATTGCGGAATGATGTATTATGGAACGAGTAAAGAGACTTGCCGGTAACGAGATTGAACTAGGTATTAAGATACCGACGATCAAATCTCTGGCAAGTAACATACCGATGACAAAGGGAGCAACATATGTTGTTATGCGGTTTGACCGATAAAGATCTTCGTAGAATATGTAGGAGCCAATATGAGACATGTAGGAGCCAATATGAGACGATCAAATCCAGGTTCCGCTATTGGTTATTGACCGGAGACATGTCTCGGTCATGTCTACATAGTTCTCGAACCCGTAGGGTCCGCACGCTTAATGTTCGGTGACGATTTGTATTAAGAGTTTATGTGTTTTGATGTAACGAAGGTAGTTTGGAGTCCCGGATGAGATCGGGACATGACGAGGAGTCTCAAAATGGTCGAGACGTAAATATCGATATATTGGACAACTATATTCGGACATCGGAAAGGTTCCGAGTGATTCGGGTATTTTTCGGAGTACCGGAGAGTTACGGGAATTATTTGAGGAGTATATGGGCCTTATTGGGCTTTAGAGGAAAGAGAGATGAGAGGCTGTGCCCCCCCCAATGCTTAGTCCGAATTGGACTAGGAGGAGGGGCGGCGCCCCCTCCTTCCTTCTCTTCTCTTTCCCTTTCCTTCTCTCCTACTCCTACTACGTGGAAGGGCTCCTAGTTATACTAGGAAAGGGGGAATCCTACTCCCGGTGGGAGTAGGACTCCCCTAGGGCATGCCATAGAGAGGGCCGCCCCCTCCTCCACTCCTTTTTATATGGGGAGGGGCACCCCTTGGAGACACAACAATTGATCATTGATCTCTTAGCCGTGTGCGGTGCCCCCCTCCACCGTAATCCACCTCGATCATATCGTAGTGGTGCTTAGGCGAAGCCCTGCATCGGTAGCATCATCATCACCGTCACCATGCCGTCATGCCGACGAAACTCTCCTGTAAAGCTTTGCTGGATCGGAGCTCGCGGGACGTCATTGAGTTGAACGTGTGCAGAACTCGGAGGTGTCGTGCGTTCAGTACTTGGATCGGTCGGATCGTGAAGACATACGACTACATCAACCGCATTGTGCTAACGCTTCCGCATTCGGTCTATGAGGGTACATGGACACACTCCCCCCTCTTGTTGCTATGCATCACCATGATCCTGTGTGCGCGTAGGGAATTTTTTGAAATTACTACGTTCCCCATCACTTCATCATTGTCATATTGCCTTACATGATCATGTAGTTGACATCGTACTTGTGGCAAAGCAACCATGCATAATTTATCATACATGTCACTCATGATTCATTGCCCTTCCCGGTACACCGTCGAAGGCATTCATATAGAGTCATATTTTGTTCTAGTATCAAGTTGTAATCATTGAGTTGTAAATAAATAGAAGTGTGATGATCATCATTAATAGAGCATTGTCCCCCAAAAAGAAGAAGTGGAAAGGCCAAATAAAAAGGGAAGGCCCAAAAAAGAGAAAACAAGAAATAAAAAGGGACAATGCTACTATCCTTTTTCCACACTTGTGCTTCAAAGTAGCACCATGATCTTTATGATAGAGATTCTCTTGTTTTGTCACTCTCATATACTAGTGGGAAATTTTCATTATAGAACTTGGCTTGTATATTCCAACAATGGGCTTCCTCAAATGCCCTAGGTCTTCGTGAGCAAGCAAGTTGGTTGCACACCCACTTAGTTTCTTTTGTTGATCTTTCATACATTTATAGCTCTAGTGCAGGCGTTGCATGGCAATCCCTACTCCTTGCATTGACATCTGTTGATGGGCATCTCCCTAGCCCATTGATTAGCCGCGTCGATGTGAGACTTTCTCCTTTTTTGTCTTCTCCACACAAACCCCATCATTATATTCTATTCCTCCCATAGTGCTATATCCATGGCTCACGCTCATGTATTGTGTGAAAATTGAAAAAAGTTTGAGATTACTAAAGTATGAAACAATTGCTTGGCTTGTCATCGGGGTTGTGCATGATGAGAGCATTCTTGTGTGAGGAAAATTGAGCATGACCAAACTATATGATTTTCTAGGGATGAACTTTCTTTGGCCATGTTATTTTGAGAAGACATGATTGCTTAGTTAGTATGCTTGAAGTATTATTATTTTTATGTCAATATTAAACTTTTGTCTTGAATCTCTTGGATCTGAATATTCATGCCACAATAAAGAAGATTACATTGAGAATTATGCTAGGTAGCATTCCACAACAAAAATTCTGTTTTTATCATTTACCTACTCGAGGATGAGCAAGAATTAAGCTTGGGGATGCTTCATACGTCTCCAATGTATCTATAATTTTTGCTTGTTCCATGCTATTATATTATCTGTTTTGGATGTTTAATGGGCTTTATTATACACTTTTATATTATTTTTGGGACTAACCTACTAACCCAAGGCCCAGTGCAAATTGCTATTTTTTGCCTATTTCAGTGTTTCGCAGAAAAGGAATATCAAACGGAATCCAAACGTAATGAAACCTTCGGGAGAGTTTTTTTTGGAACAAACGTGATCCAGGGGACTTGGAGTAGACGTCAAGAAAGAAGCAAGGAGGCCACGAGGCAAGGAGGCGCGCCTGCCCTCCTGGGCGTGCCCCCACCCTCGTGGGCCCCTCACAGCTCCACCGACCTACTTCTTCCTCCTATATATATATGTATATATATATATATATATATATATATATATCCATATACCCCGAAAACATTTAGGAGCACCACGAAACCCTATTTCCACTGCCGCAACCTTATGTACCCAAGAGATCCCATCTTGGGGCCTTTTACGGAGCTCCGCCGCAGGGGGAATCGATCATGGAGGGCTTCTACACCAACACCATAGCCTATCCGATGATGTGTGAGTAGTTTACCATAGACCTTCGGGTCCATAGTTATTAGCAAGATGGCTTCTTTTCTCTCTTTGGATCTCAATACAAAGTTCTCCTCGGTCTTCTTGGAGATCTATTTAATGTAATTCTTTTTGCGGTGTGTTTGTCGAGATCCGATGAATTGTGGGTTTATGATCAAGTTTATCTATGAACAATATTTGATTCTTCTCTGAAATCTTTTATGTATGATTTGTTATCTTTGCAAGTCTCTTTGAATTATCAGTTTGGTTTGGCCTACTAGATTGATCTTTCTTGCAATGGGAGAAGTGCTTAGCTTTGGGTTCAATCTTGCGGTGTCCTTTCCCAGTGACAACAGGGGCAGCAAGGCATGTATTGTATTCTTGCCATCGAGGATAGAAAGATGGGGTTTATATCATATTGCTTGAGTTTATCCCTCTATATCATGTCATCTTGCCTAATGCCTTACTCTGTTCTTATGAACTTAATACTCTAGATGCATACTAGATAGCGGTCGATGTGTGGAGTAATAGTAGTAGATGCAGAATCGTTTCGGTCTACTTGTCGCGGACGTGATGCCTATATACATGATCATGCCTAGATATTCTCATAATTATGCGCTTTTCTATCAATTGCTCGACAGTAATTTGTTCACCCACCTAATACTTGTGCTATCTTGAGAGAAGCCACTAGTGAAACCTATGGCCCCTGAGTCTATCTTTTATCATATAAGTTTCCAATCTATTTTACTTTGCTATCTATATCATAAAAATACCAAAAATATTTATCTTATTATCTCTATCAGATCTCACTCTCGTTAGTGACCGTGAAGGGATTGACAACCCCTTTATCGTGTTGGTTGCGAGGTTCTTATTTGTTTGTGTAGGTACAAGGGACTTGCATGTAGTCTCCTACGAGATTGATACCTTGGTTCATAAAAACAGAGGATAATACTTGCGCTACTTTGCTGCATCACCCTTTCCTCTTCAATGGAAAACCAACGCAGTGCTCAAGAGGTAGCACAGAGCCAAAGCCAAAGCCAAGAAACAGAAAGTTGACGAGTCATCAACGACCCATGAGATCCCTGAGTCAAAGGACCAAGCCTTTAGTGACCCCTAAGGCTCGTACTGAAAATCCTGAAGACCATCGCGACAAGTAGGTTGAGCCGTCTCAACAAAATGAACTAGCCAAAACTGAGGCAATGGATGCAGATGCTAACCCAGTAGGCGATCTTAACCCGCCAAGCTCTGCTCCAGCTTTGAGTCCCACGAAGGTGGCTCAAGATGTTCTTCCTAGAAGGATAATGATGAAATTACCATTACGGGTTAGGCTTATAAATCTCAAATGTGCTGACCAAGACCACAACCAAAGTAGAGAAGCCCTTGTCCGAGAAAGGAAAAGCCAAACTTGAACTGCCTAGTTATGAGGAGTTCAGCGCAGAGGAGTTACATGCGGGCTATTTGAGCCGTCTCTCTACCAGTCGAGATTTGGAAGTCGGCCTGGTTAATATGATGAAAAGAAAATATGTGGTACACTCAATCAGATAACCAGTAAAAAAATATATATATAGGGTAGCACTATTCTAATACCAGGATTAGAATAGTTATTTGGATCACGGCGCCCCCTATATAGGGCTGGAGGGGCTATTCCCGAACTTCCGAATCGGTACAGTGGACGCAAAAAAACCATTTCCACCCACCCGCTGACCACTCCCCCACGATCCCCGTCCCGGCCCGATCCCCACCTTCCCCGCCCCCCTCCACAACCGCTACCGGGCCGCCGGCCGCTCGGCCCCGTCGACACCACCGTCGCCACGGCGCCCACAACTGGCGTCGCCGCCCTCGCCCCGCCAGTCGGTCCGTCGGTCCCTATGACCGGTTCATCCTCACTACATGAACTTCACCACGCGGGCAGATCCCGTTGGGTCGGCGGCAACCGGAGCTGCGGCCTCGCCCGCCCCCGAATCCGGCCACCGGACCTCCTCCTTACCCGGATCCGCCCAGGACTGATCCCACTGCCACCTGCCGCCACCAAGCACCGGCGTGCGACCCCGACGCCGCCTGTCGCCATGAAGCGCCGGCGCGCGACCCCGTCACCTACCTCTGGTACGTCGCCGCGCCTCCCCTGGGACCTAGGCTACCCCCGACATCGCTCAGCTCCTCGCTGATCTACTCCGGCCACGGGCGCCTCCCCGTCCAACCTCCAGTGACGCAAACCACCTCTGCCCGATGTAGCAGAGGGCATGCCACTGTTCATGGCCTTCCCTCCCGTCTGCCACTCTGTGAGAGAGGTTCACCTCTTGGGTGCGAACTTTCCTTTGCCCTGGCGTGACCTACCCTCCCTTCTGGTGTGACCTACCCTCTGCTATGCCGCACCTTCCTCCAGCGCGCTAGCACTCTGCTCCATCAGCGCATCCACCGAGCACCATTTCCCTTCTCTCTCCACTATGATGGCAGCACGGGTAGACAGTGTCTGAAGTTCAGCTATATCTACTCCATTATATGTTTAGCTGTATTAGTGTTTCACTCCATTAGCAAATTCATGTTATGCTCATTTCTTCAGCAACTGGTGGATACACCAACACACGATGAGCTCCCCTGGTTCTTCTTCTGCTCATGCGGTGGATCATGCTGCAACTTTCGTTTAGTACTGACACTCTAATTCTGTCAGTTTAGTCCTTGTATTGTTCTTGTAGGCACAAATTTGAAGAATCAAAGAAAATGGCAAAAGAATGCATCAGTATAGCTACTTATCAGAAAATGGTCAAAGAGTATGTTGCTTCAATGGTTTTTTTGCCAGAATTTTTTGCCTTGAATAGAAGTTCAAATGAATAGACAGGGAGAAGGTCACATATGTGTACCAAGAAAAAGTTTGCGGTTTGAAAGAGCACTGAAGTTCAGAGTGATGTGGATGTGAAGGTTCAGAGATGTTTTTTAGTATATGCATACATGTTTTTCCTCTCTTGTTTTTCATTTCTTAAACTTCATAATTGATTAGGTAACTTCTACGACAACATGTTGTTATCTAAAAAGCTTATGGACTCTTGTGTGTACGTAAAACACTTTGATCGGTATACTCTTTAGTTTATGATTCTTTCTTTCCACTATAACTCAAGCTTGGTGTTCCTAAAAAATATGGTGCACCTCCCGTTTGCGAGTCTGTGTGCCCACAATCTTTTGGTTAAATGACCTTTATGAAACGTGATGATTCTTCATACAGTAGTTTGTGCAAAAGGAAAAAATATTCAGGTGTCTATAGCAAAACTCCAATGCATAAAACAGATGTTTTGTGTTTATGTATCTAAAAAATTGGCCACTATTGCAGGCCGGCTTTGCCTGGTGTATCAGTTCAGCTGCAACAAAAAATAATTATATGTTTTTGCCTAGTTTAGTCGGTTGTCGGAACCAAAAAAGGGGCTGAAGGTCAAAATGTTTTATTTGTGAAGGTCAAAAGTATGTTAAGTATATTTTCTGTAATAGTGGCACTCTTCGTACATCATGTTGTCAAGTTATTCACACTTGCATTCTGCAGAACAGAAAAAGAAAAGTTAGGGTGTTCAACTTAGTAACCCGCCCTAGTGACGATGACAACACACCACTCTTCCTTCTCTAGCGACGATTTGGTGCTCCTATCGATCAACAGCAACTTGTGACCTTCTAGCGATGGCCGACTTGACCTTCCTAATGAATTGGTTCAAATGTTTGCTACAAAAACAAGGGCATTTCTGTTACTAACAGAAATAAATCAAGAAGTCCAATTTAGAAAAATAGAGAAGTTTGATATTTATAAAAAAGTCAAATTTTCCTTGTTACCAAAGAATAAAATGAAGAAGATCAAATTAAAATAAAGGAGTAGTTAGATGTATACGAAAAACTTAAATTATTTTCGTTTCTACGAAAAATAAAAGTATGAAGTTCAATTTAAAAAAAGTTTGATGCTTATTTAAAAATATATTTTCTAAGAATAGGACTAAAGAAGTTCAATTTAAAAATAATAGAGAAGTTCATAGTATATAAAAACCTCAATTTTTTCTCGTTACTGAAGAATAAAATGAGGAAGTTCAAATTTTAAAAAAGGAAAAACTAAAAAAGGGTTTGAAAAAAATAATTTTTCTATTTTTCAAATAAATAGAAGTTCAAACCAAAATAACAAGAAGTTCATAGAGAAAACTACGAGATGTTCAAGTACTGCAAGGAATACATTTCAGGTGAGAATAAAAGTATATAAAAATAAAAGCTTAAAAGGTTTGTTGAAAGAAGTTCAAGTGTTCTGTCCGGGGAAGTTCAAAAATTCTTGCGAGAGAGGTTCACCTTGTATTTACATGTTCGATTTTTTCAGTATAAAAATCGAATACAATTCTTTACTCAAAATATAAAAAGGTGAAGTTCATATTGAAATAACAGAGAAGTTTGGAGTTTATTAAAACCTAGGATTTACCTATTCAAAATATAAAAAAACACAACGCCATTTTTTGCACTTTTAAAAACAACTCATAAACGAAAAATATGGTTGCTAGAAGTTCAAGTGCTCGGTGAGGAGAAGTTCAAAAAAATTCTTGTGAGAGAGGTTCACCGTATATTTAGATGTCCAAAATACATAAAAAATATGTTGTTTTTTGTGTTTTAAAATAATTCTCTCAAACCAGAGAGAAGTTCAAAGTGATAACAACCAGAAGTTCACATACTACATGGTGTGTATTTCATATAAGAAAAATACAATAGAGTGAAATAGAGTGAAGTTCAACCAGACATGCCCTAGAAGTTCAACTACTTCACGAAGTGCAAAAAAACAGCTCGTCAAAAACAGAGTGAGGTTCAAACAGACATGCCCGAGAAGTTTAATTACTTCACGCAGTGCATTTCCATTCGCAATGAAGGCAAAAATCATGATGACGTCATTTCTCTAATTACTTCAAAACGACAGGGAATATCATTTGCGTAAGTTCAAGTCCTCGGTCGGAGAAAGTTAAAAAAATATTGTGAGAGGGGTTTGTACAAAAGGAATATCATTTGTGTAGCACTGACGAAATGGATGAGAAAATTACAAACGAAAATACGTCACAAAAGTTCAACGTGAAAACAACATGAAGTTCAACTACTACGCAGAATGAATTTCAGATGAAAAACTTTTAAAACCATCGTGAGTATGAAAAAACAATCAACACGGGCAAGTTATGTGCTTACAGTAGCTTTCCACTGGTATATCACTTGCTCAATTCTGGTGAGTGGATGGAGAGTTACAAGCAGTGGATGGAGACCTACGAGAAAAAAATCACGTGAAAAACAGAGTGAAGTTCAGGTACACGCGCCGAGAAGTTCAGGTTCTTCACGCGGTGCATTTTCGAAGAATCTGTTTCGCGATAAAGGCAGAACGCATGATCCCGCCGTTTTCTAAATTACTTGAAAACGGCTAGGAATCAGAGAAAACCATCAACATGAAAAAGTTTCGCATTTTCCGTAACTTTTCAGCGGTATATTATTTGCCCAATTACGATAAAGTTTGTAGAAATTACGGTGAAAATACGTTTTTCATCATTTTCGAAACTGACTTAAACCCGTAAAGAATTGGGAGAAACAATACATACCAAAAACTTTCGCATTTTTTCAAGCTTTCAAACGGCATATCATTTGCTGCATTCGGACGCACGGTTAAAAAATTAGCTCGAAAATACAAACTCGGTAGGACTTGGACCATTTTCTAAATTACTTTTAAACCATTCAAGATTAGAAAAAAAACTTTCAAGATGAAAAAGTAGCACATTTTCATAAGCTTTCCAACACCATATCATATTCCTCCATTGGATTAGCCGTTTAGAAATGACATCGAAAAAACGAACTCAGCTATCCAGTTTACGAAATTTTACGTTTTTTCAAATTACTCTTTAACCATAGGGAATTAGAGAAAACTTTCAACATGTGGAAGGAGCGGTTTGGCAGCAGCTTTCCAACGCCATATTATATGCCTCATTCCAATAAACGGTTTAGAAATGCGATCGAAAATACGATTCACGTTTTTTGTGCGAAGAAAAAACGGTTTTCAAAACTGCTCTTAAACCGCTTATATTTTGCCAAAGATTTAAGTTGGGTCATGATATTGGGGTCCATAGCTTTCCAACGGTATATCGCAAGCCCCATTTAGGCAATGTTGGCGGAAGTTCAACCTAGTTCACAGGGAAGTTCAACGTACTACTAGCGGGGCAGGTCAGGTTGTGATCAGAATATTATTCTGATCCCGTGATCAGAATAGTGTTTATGTATGTATACATATATATATAGAGAGAGAGAGAGTAAGACTATTCTGATCATCGGATGAGAATAGTTATTCTGATCATGATCCGCCTATATAGGGGCGACGTGGATGCTCCCGAACCGGTGCCGAATAGAAGAAAAGCTCACCGCATGTTCCGTCTCTATCCCCAACGGGCGCCGCCGTCCCCTCCCAACTGCCGCTGCCACCATCCCTCGTCGCAGATTGCACCGCCGCCATCGTCCCACCATGGATTGCGCCGCTGGCACCGTCCCGCCACGGATCGCGCGGCGCCACCGTCCCACCATGGATCGCGCCGCCGGCACCGTCCCGCCGTGGATCGCGCCGCGCCACTGTCCCACCATGGATCGCGCCGCCGGCACCGTCCCGCCATGGATCGCGCCGCGCCACCGTCCCTTGACCCAGATCACGTCGCCTCCATAGTCCCACGATGGGGATCATGCCGCCGCACCCTCCGCCAACCCGTGCCCCATCACCGGGAACCTTCCGTCGCGCGACCTTCCTCTGCCTTCCGCCGCGACCTTCTGTCAACTGCCACCGCGACCTCCCCTGCAACCGACCCGATGCTGCCAAGCTCCATTCGAGGAGCCTCTACCGACCTCTGACCTCTAGCTTGTCGAGCACCATGGTGCCGCATGACCTACACAGCCCACCGCCGCTGGACTGACTCGCGCGAGGTCGAGACAGTTGTGGCAGAGAGGATACAGGATGCGTGGTTGGTGCTCACGGTTTCTCTGAACTGCACGAGGTAGAGCAACCGTCCTGCTCCGCTGAGCTCCATCTTGTTTGCTTCCAAGCAGCAGCGCCTGGACCCATTTGTCTTCCTCTTTAAAGCAACAGTAGTGTTCGTCCTCTGCGTCGAGCAAAAGGCCCGACGAGGCGCATGTTCAGTAAAGTTCAAGATGGCCGTTCAGATAGCACCATATCTAGTCTGCTGCTTGCTAGTCCTATAGAAAAAGAGATCTTTGATTAGGAAATTTAGTTAGAGAGGTTGAGGGGACAAGGTTCAGAGATGAGCTTTATGTTTAGGAAATATTACAGGTCGACGTGAGGCTCTTGGAGTTTTGTTTTGTATTCAAGTTCTACATGTATACGCTGGCCAGTGAGAAGTTGTACTACGGCTACACGCCGGCGGCCGTGAAGTTCTACTATGGATGTACGCAAGGTTCTACTGCAGCTATAGGCTACATCCTCCGTGAAGTTCTATGCCATATGCCAAATTCTACTACAGCTATATGCTGGCCTGGCTCCTTAACTTCATTCATGACATGAGTACTGGCAATTGGCGAGTATGCTCATTGGGATTTAATACATGGATTAAAAATACGAAATTTGTTTCTCTTTACATGTTCACCATACGGGACTATACAAAATAACGTGCATCTATATATAGAAATGTAATTTTAGGTTTTGGATGACATGAATAAGAGAGTAGTATTAAATGTTTACCCAAAAAACCAATGGATTTTTTCATGAAAAAACTCAAAGAAGTTCTTCGATTTACAATCTGAAAGTTTCAAAGAATGTCGTTTCACTATTGTTAAATGGAATTTCCATATTTTTAAATAAACCTAGAAGTTCAAAAATAACTAACGGAATGATTCGATGTTCAACATGCCGAAACTAAAACAAAAAGCAAGCATTTTTTAGGAACAAAAAGGATACTCGTTCTTTTCAGTAAAAGTCGCTTCTCAAACAATATATCAGGTGAAGTATTTCATTTTGCCAAAAAATCATTTTTACCTAGAATGTTGTATTTAAAAGGTAAAGTCGTCCAGAGAAAAGAAAATAAAAGGTAAAAAATGAACCGGGATGTACAACATACTAAAAGGTACAAGTTGCTGAAAAAAAGCACTAAAGCATCTCCTCTAGTTTGAAAATACGATGTAGCTCAATTATATTGTGCCGATAGTTCAATCATTGTGGAAAAAATGGGGAGTTGGATACAAAAATTGGGGTAATAAAACACAAGATTCATTGCTTTAGCTCGAGCAGCTGTAATTATGGTGGAGACGGAATGTGAGGTTAACTAAACTGCTACTATTCCGTTAGACAAGGTCCATCTAATTTGTGGTTGACAAAATTCAACCCACCATGGCAGTGCCTGTGATGTTTAAAATCACATTTGAATACATATAGTTGACGAGAAATACATATACAAAGTGTTCGAAGGTTGGAAAAAAGAGATAAGAAAAATTAACGTTAAAAAACAAACGAAAAGGCATTTTTACCAAAAAAAAGAGTTTGCCAAAAAATAAATCTAGAAGTTTACAAAACCCAAAAAGCCTATAAGTTAAAAGACAGAATAGTAGACATTTTTCTCGTCTCTGAAAGTAAACCAAGAAGTTCAAATTTAAAATACATAGCATGTCAATTTTTATAAATAATAGAAAAATTTGTATCTAAAGAAAAGCAAGAAGTTCAAATTAACATAACATATGACTTTGATGTTTATTTTAAAAAAGAACATGGTTTTCCCGTCAAATAATAAAGAAGTACAAATTAAAAAGAAATGAATAGTTCAAAATGTTTACAAAATAAGGGGTTCCTCGTTTCTAAAATACTTAGAAGTACAAATTTCAAAAACATAGAAGTTCAATGTTTATTACAAAACCAATAATTTCAAAATAAATAAATGGAGTTGTTTAATTACCAGAGAGTAGTTAGAATTTCTAAGAATGTCTTTCCCCGTTTCTAAAAAAATCTAGAAGTTCAAATTAAAATAACAAAAGCGGTTCGATGTTTATTAAATAAATAAATATTTTCCCTGTTACTAAATAAGAAACCTAGAAGTTCAATTTTAAAAAGAAAAAAAATAGATGTTCAAGCATTATAAAAATGACGAATTTCAAATTAAGATAGAGGAGTAGTTCAATGTATACGAGAAACTCAAATGATTACCGTTTCTAAGAAAAATAAAACTATGAAGTTCAATTTACAAAAACAAAATGTTTGATGCTTATTTAAAAAACATATTTTCTTTCTAATATATGACTAAGAAGTTGAAATTAAAAAAAGAGAGAAGTTCAAAGTATATAAAAAAACTCAGATTTGTTGTAAAAACTTCACATGCACCTTCGTGCACGGTTCATAATTTATATTGCGGGACGTCCGACCTGCAATTACATGTTTTAAAATGAAAAAAATGACGTCCAACCTTCAATTGCGTGTAATTCGACGTATACACAAAAAATGTGACAGAAGTTCATAGTGAAAACAACGAGAAATTCAAGTACTGCAAGGGATGCATTTCAGGTGAGAATAGAAGTATAAAAAATTAAAGCTTGAAAGGTTTGTTGAAAGAAGTTCAAGTGCTCGGAGAGGAAAAGTTCAAAAAATTCTTGTGAGAGAAGTTCACCATGTATTTAGATCTCCAAAAAACATAAAAATGTAGTTTGTTGTGTTTTAAAATAATTCTCTCAAACCAGAGAGAAGTTCAAAGTGATAACAACCGGAAGTTCACGTACTACGCAGTGTGTATTTCATATAACAAAAATACAATAAAGTGAAACGAAGTGAAGTTCAAACAGACATGCCCCGGAAATTCAACTACTTCTCGCAGTGCAAAAAACAACACGTAAAAAACAGAGTGAAGTTCAAACAGACATGCCCAAAAACTACACGGTGAATGCAAAAATTATGATCTCGCCATTTTTAATTTACCTCAAAACGACAGGAATATCATTTGTTTAAGTTCAAGTCCTTGGTCGGAGAAAGTTAAAAAATTTATTTTGAGAGACGTTTCTACAAAAGAAATATTATTTGTGTAACACTGGCGAATGGATGAGAAAACTACAAACAAAAATACGTCACAGAAGTTCAACGTGAAAAACAGCAGGAAGTTCAACTACTATGCTGAATGAATTTTAGATGAAAAACTTTTAAAATCGTCGCGAGTATGAAAAAATGATTAACACGGGAAAGTTGCGTGTTTACAGCAGCTTTCCATCGATATATCACTCGTTGAATTCCGGGGAGTGGATGGAGAGCTACGAGTAGTGGATGGCGATCTGCGAGCATAAAAATGCACGTCGAAAACAGAGTGAAGTTCAGGTAGACATGCCGAGAAGTTCAGGTTCTTCACGCGGTGCATTTTCAAAGAATCTGTTTTGCGATAAAGGCAAAATGAATGATCTCGCCATTTTCGCAATTACTTGAAAACGGCTAGGAATCAGAGAAAACCATCAACATGAAAAAGTTTCGCATTTTTCGTAGCTTTTCAACGGGATATTATTTGCGCCTTTCCTTTAAAGTTTGTAGAAAATATGGCGAAAATACGTTTTTCGCCATTTTCCAAACTGACTTAAAACCGTAAAGAATTGGGAGAAACAATAAATACCAAAAAGTTTCGCATTTGTTCAAGCTTTCCAACACCATATCATTTGCTGCATTCGGACATATGGTTAAAAAATTAGCTAGAAAATACGAACTCGGTAGGACTTGGACCATTTTCTAAATTACTCTTAAACCATTCAAAATTAGAAAAAAACTTTCAAGATGAAAAAGTAGCGCATTTTCATAAGCTTTCCAACGCCATATCATATGTCTCAATTGGGTTAGCCATTTAGAAATGGCATCGAAAATACGAACTCGGCTGTTCGGTTTACGAAATTTTACGTTTTTTCAAATTACTCTTTAACCATAGGAAATTAGAGAAAACTTTCAACATGTGGAATGAGCGGTTTTGCAGCAGCTTTCCAACGCGATATTATATGCCTCATTCCGATAAACGGTTTAGAAATGCGATAGAAAATACGATTCACATTTTTTGTGTGAAAGAAAAAATGGTTTTCAAAACTGCTCTTAAACCGCTTATATTTTGCCAAAAATTTAAGTTGGGTCATGATATTGGTGTCCATAGCTTTCCAACGGTATATCGCAAGCCCCATTTGGGCAATGTTAGCGGAAGTTCAACCTAGTACAGGGGGAAGTTCAACGTACTACCAGCGGGGCAGGTCAGGTTGTGATCAGAATATTATTCTGATCCCGTGATCAGAATAGTGTTTATGTATCTATGTATATATATATATATCCTCACATAGCCCCCAAGTCTTAAATATAGGAAGAATTGAGTGTGTTTAAGACTTAGATCAAAATCTTGAAATCTTGCAAGGTAGCCCCCAAGGACCGGGTGATCATCTCGATGATAAACTGATTCTTCAAACATATGTTTTGTGAAAAGAAAACATTAGGTAGTCCCCAAGGGCCGACTTAACTTTATGAGATGAGCCGGGTCTTTGAAATAAAGAAGTGACATGTAGCACCCTAGGGCTGACTCATTTTTATGAATCGAGTCGGGTCTTCTTCAGTTATCAAAGAAAAATGGCTTACATTTGCCCCCAAGTGCTAAGCATATTGCTAGCAATCTGCTTGGGACTTTTAATAATGAAATGAACTTGCTAGCTATTGCCCACAAATGCCAGTTTAGATATAACTGCCAGTTTGCTTCAAAAAATATATAACTGAATGAGCTCTTTATCTTACAGGAAGCTTTGAGCACAGTCGAGTCAAATGTGACCGGCTTGAAAAAAGAACTTGAAACTGAGCAAGCCATTCAAGCCAAGGCTGAATCAAGCCTTCAATCTTCGTTGGAAGAACTAGAAAAAGTCAAGCTGGACTTTGAGGCAGAAAAGAAATCTTTTGAATCTGAAAAGGCTGCCTTGATCAAACGTGCAGAAGACGCCGAAAGCCAATTGGTGCCCATTACTGAAGAACTGGCTGGTTTAAGACGCCATATCTCCCAAATGGCCCAGACCATATTTGTTAAGCAATCCTTTGAATTCATACTTCACATGGCCACTGATATATAAATAATGACTTGCCTGGCGACTCACATATTTCAAATGTTGGGAGGCAACAAAACTCGCAATCTCCAAGATAATGTGATGAAGCTGAAAGTAGTATACTCTCTTGTAGAGCAGTTATATGCTGGAAGCATTCTTACCATCAAGTTTGTAATGGGGGAGAAAGAGCCGGTGCAGTATATCAAAGATGTACTGAGGTGCCTCTCTATGATCCCAAAGCAAATTGAAGAGTTAAAGAGATCAGCCGCCTGAATTGGTGCCATGATGTCCTTGAGCCAGGCCATAGCGTATGCCCCCGAGTTAGATCCTTCAGAGATGGTTGTCGGGTTTCCTCAGTACAAGGATGACAGGACGAAATTTTCACCCGCTGATTATGACCATTGTGTGAAGAAGACTCGAGTGCTGTCGAGTCAACTTGTTGAAGATATGGACCTGAGAAACTATCAGGCGGCTTACAATAACAATAACTCTCGAGTGCAACCGCCAACCTTTGAATATGTGGACTTGACTCCTCAAAGGCATGAGCATATCTTTGCCCCTGATGTTGACCCGTCCCCTATCTTGCATGATGAAGCCATCTTCCAAGCTTTAACGGGTGTCAACTGGAATCTGGACAACCTTCAGATCCGACGCAGAAGAAGTGACGCAGGATAACCCGGAGACATCAATGGCAGGAGGTCACCAATGTGCCAATCCAGAAGGCACAGAGGCCGGCTTACAAAAGCAATTTACACTCTTGAAAAAACTTTAATGATCACTGGGGGATCAAAACTGGAGCATTGTAATAGTTGTAGCAAAACTGTTGATTGCCTCTACCATGCCTTCGTGCATGTTTTATCATTCAATCAAAACACCAGCCTTATTTGTTATGAATCTAAACCATCGCGGTTTGATAAATTGCTTTGGATTTTTTCTAATGCCTTACAGTTTTGGCTTGCACGTACTTGCGATAAGCCGACTGTAGCAATTTGTCAGTGCAAATACTTATTATGCCCGCAAAAGATTCCACCAAGTTATAACTAGTGTGATATAACCCGACAATTATCCACCGGTGACTTATAGTCATGATAATAAATTTTGAAAAAATAACTAGGGTTGATAACCCGACGACTCATGGTCGGTAAAAGGCTTAAAGCTTATCACAAATAACCCAGAAATCTTTTGACCCAGAGACTTATAGTCACAATAATGTGATCAATAGTAAAAGAACTCCTGTAAAAAATAGAGCAAGAATACCAACATATATATATATATTGTTTTAATTATAAGTCGGCTTTCGAGGCTCGACAAAAAGACCGACTTTCGAGGCTCAAGTCTTGCTTTGATGAAGCTGGCATGATAGCCTTGGTTTATCCTCACTTTCTAAAAGCCGGCTCTCACATGACTTAAGCCGCCGTTTTAACCTTGATAAGTTCAGGGTTATAAAGATTGTCTGTCTAGAGTACAGCGGGCACCTGTTTGGAGTAGCATCAAGCAGACATGCAGGTTTAACCAACATATTGTTGTGTTTTTGCCAGGTTAAGAGGGTGAGAAAGCTAAACTCGATGAGTTGGAAGCCCCCAAGTGACCTATGATCAATAAATAAAAGACTTATGCAATATATGGGATGAAACGACAAAGGCCCCGAGTTTCGGGGATGCCAGCTTTATTATATTTGACCATAAAAAGATATATACATCATGTATGTCAGAGAACTGGAGCTAGTGGCTCAAGTGTAATAAGGCCGAAGATGAGCAATGTTCCAAGGCATGTTGGTCTCATCCTTAGAGGTACGTGATTTATTGTGCTCATGTATATCAATGAGATAATATAATCCATTAGTAAGGATTTTGCTGACCACAAAGGGCCCTCCCAAGGAGGTTAGAGCTTATGCATGCCTGTCTGATCTTGAATCAAACAGAGCACTAAGTTGCCCTCCTAGAAAGTATGGCTTCGAACTCTTCGACTGTGATAACGACGAAGGTCTTGCTGATAAATTGCAGATCGAGCCGCTGTGAGATCCCGTTGTTCTTCCAAAGCATCCAAGGCGTTCTGATGTGCCGTCTCATTATCTGTTTCGACGTAAGCCACCACCCTGGGCGAGTCATGTCGGATGTCACTTGGAAGAACCGCCTCTGCACCATAGACCATGAAGAACAGTGTATAGCTAGTTGATCTATTGGGGGTAGTCCTTATGCTCCAGAGGACGGGCGGAAGCTCTTCAACCCAACAATCCATAGTACGCTTCGGAGGAACCATGAGCCGAGGCTTGATCCCTCATAATATATCCTATTTAGCTCGCTCAACCTGGCCATTAGACTGTGGATGAGCCACAAATGAAACATCAAGCCGGATGTGCTCCCTTTGATAGAATTATTTCTTAGCACCCTTAGATAGATTTGTCCTGTTATCGGTGATGATACTATGAGGATAACCAAAGCAAAAAAAATCAGCTTTTTCACAAAACTGAACTGTTGTTGCGCCTCACAATTGCTGACCGGCTCTGCCTCAACCCACTTGATGAACTTATCAACTGCAACCAGAAGGTGACTATTTTTGTCCTTGGACCTCTTAAACGGCCCAACCATATCAAGCCCCCAGACCGCGAATGGCCAAGTTATTGGGATCATCCTCAACTCTTGAGCGGGCACATGAGCCTGTCTTGCAAACTTTTGGCAGCCATCGCACTTGTGAACAATGTCCTCTGCATCAGCATGAGCAGTTAACCAGTAAAAATAGTGTCTGAAAGCTTTGGCCATTAATGATCGTGACTCGGCATGATGACCGCAGTCTCTAGCATGTATTTCTTGCAGAATCTCTCTCCCTTCTTCAAGGGAAACACAGCGTTGAAAGACGCCCGTCACACTGCATCTGTGTAAATCGCCATTGATTATTGTCATGGACTTAGACCGCCGGATCACCTGTCGAGAAAAGATTTCTTCTTGTGGAAGTTCACCTGTGTTAGATATCATAAGCCAGATAAGGTCGCGTCCAATCTGGGATAGCTCGGAGAGCAGCCACAAGCTGTGCTTCCAGGTCAGGAATAGCCAGATCTTCTTCAAAAGGTAACTTTATAGACGGGTTGTGCACCACATCAAGGAACACATGAGGGAGAACCGTCTTATGTTGAGAACCTAATCGAGATAAAGCATCAGCCGCCTCTTTATGCCGCCAATCTATGTGATCCACCTGATAACCTTTAAAGTGACCTGCAATATTATTCACTGCCTGACAATAAGCTGCCATGAGTGGGTCCTTAGAATCCCATTTCCCTAAAAAATTGTTGTGCAACGAGATTTGAGTCGCGCAGTGTAAGTGCATCTAGTGCCACTCCTAGTTGGTTTTGGAGTATTGATGACAAACCTGGTTGAGGGACTGATGTGTTTGCGAGAATTGCAGGATAACACAGGTAGTAGTCCCTCATTGATTCGGTTTACCTATTGGAGATGACCCCTAAAAATGTATGAAGACATGGAAGACAAAGGTGGTATGTGAACGTATTCACATTGAAGTCTATGACAAGAGAAGACATTGTGTGAAGACTATGGAGCACAAAGACTTAGTTGTTTCGTTGTTTCATTTTCTTCTTTGTTGAGTCATAGGAACCACTGTACTATTAAGTGGGGTCCAAGTAAACCAGTCAAAATGACTGAAGTGATGCTTAACCAAAATCCTATGTCTTCGAGCGAAGACAATGAGAGCAAATCTTATCCAGAGCTGGATAAGTCAGCTTTGCTTGTAGCTCAAGTAAAGTTGCTGTGTGTGTTTGAAATCTGACCATTGGAACACGTGTCAGTTCCTTAGTGACCCAGGGTCATTTCGGACAAATCAGGTCGGCTTGCCTAGTGGCTATAAATAGCCCACCCCCTACACCATAAATTGGTTGGCTGCTCAGAGTTAGTGCACGGATTTTGTCGTTTGAGAGCAACCCACCTCGAAGCCTTTGAGAGAGAAATACTTGCAAGGACAAAGCCCTAAACACCTAGAGCCAAAGAGTGTTAGGCATCACTTAAGTCTTCTTGTCTGTGTGATCTGAAGACTTATTACACCTAAGGAGTGTGGATCCTCCAGCCGGTTAGGCGTCGCGTTCTGAGCATCCAAGAGTCATTGTGGATCGCCAGTGAACAATGTCTGTGAAGGTTTGGAAGTCTACCTTGAAGACTTACCAGAGTAATTGGGAGAGGACTGGGTGTCCTTAGCTCAAGGGGAATAAGGTGAAGACGCGGTGTTCTGAATTGAATCTCAGCCTCCCTAACCAGACGTACGGTTGTCACAGCAATTGGAACTGGTCCAACAAATCATTGTCTTCAACGAGCCACTGGTTCTATCCTTTCCATCTCTTTATTTACAGTTAGTCCTTGTGAAGTCATTGCCTATTTGCATTATCTATTTGTCTTCACTGTGTGACTGCTTGTTCTGATTGGCTTCGTACTATCTTCCATCCTGATCTATACTGCCTAGCTGCTATTAGTCTTTGTGCTTTCATTTCATTGAATACTTGACTATGGCTTGCTTAGTGTAGTCTACCTTCTGCTGCATGGTAATAGGTTTATTTATATCGTTTGTCTTTGAAACTTCCATGTTTTGAAGACTTTCATAAAAATTGCCTATTCACCCCCCTCTAGTCGATCACTAGCACTTTCAATTGGTATCATAGCAAGGTACTCCCTTGTTCTGTGTGATTCGGTTTAACCACCTGGAGTTTTAGCTATGTTGACTGCAGGGATAATCAAAGTCTCCACTGCGTGCCTAGTCTTCAATGGAACTGAATATCCCTACTGGAAGAATAAGATGCGCATGCATCTGGAAGCCATTGATGTCGACCTCTGGTATGTCGTCAAGAATGGCATCCCCAAGGCTGGTGAAGGTGTCACCGCTGTTGATGTCAAGAAGTTCGTTCAACTAGATTCCACTGCCAAGAACATCATCTGTGGTCATCTGACCAAAGGATAGTATGGCCGTGTGAGTGCTCTAGAAACATCCAAGCTAGTCTGGGACTGGCTCTCCAAGTTCAACGAAGGCATCTCAACCCAGAGAGATCAAAGAATCAATGTCATTCGCAACCTCTTCAACCGCTTCAAGAGAAATGACAATGAGAATGTTCAGCTCACGTTTGTTCGACTCACTGACATCACAAATGAGCTTCAAGCTCTCGACGCTACTGAGATGACCAAGCATGAAGTCGTCAAGACACTCCTGAGATCACTTGACAGCTCGTTTGACACCTTAGCCCTGATGATTCAAGAACGCACTAACTTCAAGACACTCGATCCGTCTGCCATACTTGAAAGGCTCAACACACACATGAGTTTCAGCTTTCTAAGAAAAGAGACATCTACAGTCCGAACTATGGGCGAACTCGTGCTTTGAAGGCAACTAATGTTTCCTCATCTGAAGAAGAATCTGATTGCAGTTCTGATGATCCTGAAGACATTGGAAAGGAGCTTGCGATGCTTGTGAAGAACTTCCAGAAATTCACCAAGAAGAAAGGCTTCAGAAAGTCCTCACGATCCAGCTCAAGGAATGATGAAGCTTCTGCTCATGACTACAAGAAGAGAACATGCCACAAGTGCAAGAAACCTGGTCACTACATCTCTGAGTGTCCGCAGTGGGACAATGAGAACAACAAGAAGAAGAAGAGCAAGGAATATGGTTCTAACGACAAGAAGAAGAAGAAATACTCAAAGTCTTCTTCCAAGTCTTCATCAAAGTCTCCATCACACAAGAATAGCTCATCTGGCAAGGCTCGTGCATTTGTTGGCAAGGAAATGGATTCAGAGGAGGAGTCTGCTTCTGAGGAGGCGGAGGTGGAGTCTGAGGAGGAGTCCGATTCTGGCGTTGCAAGTTTGGCTACAGCCTATGTTGCCAAGTCCATCTTCAACACTGAAGGCAATGACTTCATCATCGATGCTGATGCTAATGACAAGGACAACTCCGCTCCCACCTATTGCTTCATGGCACGCGGTGCCAAGGGTATGACACCAGCTGCTTCAGAATGGATTATTGATAGTGGATGTACTAATCACATGACTGGCAAGCGAAGTCTTCTCATGGACTCAACCTTACGTCCATCTGACAAGAGTCACATCACATTTGCTGATACTGGTAAAAGCAAGGTATTGGGTCTAGGTAGAGTTGCAATCTCAAGGGATCAGCACATGGATAAAGTGATGCTTGTTGAATCCCTTGGTTTCAACTTAATGTCTGTCTCAATGCTTTGTGATTTAAACATGATTGTGATGTTTGGAAAATATCGTTGCCTTGTTCAAATGGAATCTGACAAGTCTCTAGTCTTTGAAGGGTATCGGAAAGATGATTTGTACATGGTAGATTTCTCAGCAGGACCACAGCTTGCCGTATGTCTTCTTGCAAAAGCTTCAGAATGCTGGCTCTGGCATCGGAGGCTAGGGCATGCTGGCATGAGGAATTTGCACACTCTTGCAAAGAAGAAGCATATCATAGGCATCGAGGGCGTCAAGTTCAAGAAGGATCACTTATGCGGTGCCTGCGAAGCTGGAAAGATGATGAGGGCCAAGCATCCCTCGAAGACAATCACGACAACGACTCAACCCTTCGAACTGCTACACATGGACCTCTTCGGTCCCACTCACTACTCAACTCTTACTACTACTGCTTGTCTCTATGGCTTCGTCATTGTTGATGATTATTCAAGATATACATGGGTGCATATAATCCTCTACAAGACTGAAGTGTGGGATGTCTTCAGACGCTTCGCCAATCGAGCCATGAACAAGTATGGCGTCAAGATCAAGCACATCAGAAGTGACAATGGCACTGAATTCAAGAACACCGGCCTCGACACTTATCTTGATACATTGGGCATCACTCATGAGTTCTCAGCTCCGTACACGCCACAGCAGAATGGCATCGTGGAACGCAAGAATAGAACACTCATTGAGATGGCCCAGACGATGCTCGATGAATACAAGACTCCAAGAAAGTTCTGGCCTGAAGCCATTGATACTGCATGCCATGTCATCAACCGTGTTTATCTTCACAAGCTTCTGAAAAAAACATCCTATGAGCTCCTCACTGGTAAGAAGCCAAATGTCAGTTACTTCAGAGTATTTGGTGCTAGGTGCTGGATCAAGGATCCACATCACACTTCAAAATTTGCACCGAAAGCACATGAAGGTTTTATGCTTGGATACGGAAAGGATTTGCACTCCTACAGAGTCTTCAACGTCTTTCACTATAAAGTGGTTGAAACTGTGGATGTGCGGTTCGATGAGACTAATGGCTCGCAAAGAGAGCACCTGCCAAATGTGCTAGATGAAGTTCCATCCAGTGAATCCATCAAGCTTATGGGAACTGGAGAAATCATACCGTCTGAAGCACAGCCCGAAGAGGAACTCATCATCTCTGCACCTGATCAACCTGAAGACAATACTCAGCCTGAAGACAATCCTTCTAATGATGACAATGATCAGCAAGAGCAAAATCTTTGTCCTGTTCATCCTCGTGTTGCAAATGAAGTACAGATTGAGAAAATAATTGATAGCATCAATGCACCTGGTCCACTCACTCGTTCAAGGGCAACACAACTAGCAAATTTCTGTGGGCACTTCGCATTCGTCTCAATATCTGAACCCAAGAAAGTTGATGAAGCCTTCATGGAACCTGAATGGATTCAAGCTATGCAAGAAGAGCTTCAACAGTTTGAGCTGAATAATGTATGGGAACTGGTCAAGCGTCCTGATCCTCGTAAGCACAATATCATAGGCACTAAATGGATATATCGCAACAAGCAAGATGAGCATGGTCAAGTTGTCAGAAACAAGGCTCGTCTCGTTGCTCAAGGATACACTCAAGTTGAAGGAATTGACTTCGATGAAACATTTGCTCCTGTGGCTAGGCTTGAAGCTATACGCATACTGCTGGCCTATGCAAATCATCATAACATTCTTCTGTATCAAATGGATGTGAAGAGTGCCTTTCTCAATGGCAAGATTGAAGAAGAAGTGTATGTTGCACAACCGCCTGGCTTTGAAGATCCAAAACATCCTGACATGGTTTACAAGCTCAACAAGGCACTGTATGGCCTCAAACAAGCCCCTCGTGCTTGGTATGACACACTCAAGGACTTCCTGAAGAGCAAAGGCTTCAAACCTGGTTCCCTGGATCCCACGCTCTTCACGAAGACATATGATGGTGAACTGTTTGTGTGCCAAATATATGTGGATGACATTATCTTCGGCTGCACTAATCAGAAATACAGTGATGAGTTTGGATACATGATGCAAGAGCAATATCAGATGTCCATGATGGGTGAGCTGAAGTTCTTCCTTGGTCTTCAAATACGACAGCAACGCAACGGCATCTTCATATCTCAAGAGAAATACCTCAAGGATTGCCTGAAGAAGTTTGGAATGCAAGACTGCAAAGGTTACACGACGCCAATGCCTACCAAGAGTCATCTAGATTCTGACGCCAATGGTAAAGAGTTCGATCAAAAGGTATACGCTCCATGATTGGTTCCTTGCTTTACTTATGTGCATCTAGGCCAGATATCATGCTTAGTGTTTGCATGTGTGCCCGATTCCAAGCGGCACCAAAGGAATCGCATCACTTAGCTGTGAATCGAATTCTTCGATATTTGGCTCACACCCCAACACTAGGATTATGGTATCCAAAGGGCTCAGAGTTTGATCTAGTTGGATTCTCGGATGCTGATTATGCTGGTGACAAGGTGGATCGCAAGTCTACATCAGGCACATGTCACTTTCTGGGACGATCACTTGTGTGTTGGTCTTCAAAGAAGCAGAACTGTGTATCTCTCTCCACTGCTGAATCTGAATACATTGCTACTGGATCTTGCTGCGCTCAGCTTCTATGGATGAAGCAAACACTCAAAGACTATGGCATTCATTTGAAGCAAGTGCCACTCTACTGCGACAATGAAAGCGCCATCAAGATCGCCAACAACCCAGTTCAGCACTCGAAGACAAAGCACATTCAGATCCGTCATCACTTTCTCAGAGATCATGTCATGAAGGAAGATATTGATATCATTCACGTCAGCACTGAAGAGCAACTGGCAGATATCTTCACAAAGCCCTTGGATGAGAAAAGGTTTTGCAAGTTGCGGTGTGAGCTAAATATCTTGGAATCCTCAAATGTCATGTGATCATGCACACATCCTAACACTTATGCATGTTGATGACTTAGATGTGCAAACACACGAAGTAACGTATATATTCAACAAATGAAGACTTACACTCTAAGTGTGAATACATTAACGCGAAATTTGACTTCGGAGCGCCACGATAATTGTGTGCCATGTCTGGGTCTAATATTTCCTATACGGTGGGTAACGCCACCACCAAACTTTTGTTTGGAATACTTTCTGTTGGCATTACATTTGCAAAGTCTTCGCATTTTGTTTGTCTTCATTATTAACATGGCTTCATGTTTATCTTCAATGTACTGATTTGGTTTGTGTCCTCTACAACATTCACTTATAGCTATGTCTTCTAGTTGAATTTTTTGAACTAAGTGAATGTGATCGGACCCTGACCTTTCTATGCTCTCGTCTTAAATCTATCTATCCAAATCATATGCATTCTATAGAAACTGTCAAAACGTCTTCTCTGCGTCCTTGTCAGCAGAAGACACAGAGATAAACATTAATCTGTTTTCAATGCTCAATCCTTTTTACCTGAAACCCAGAGAAGTGGGAACGACCACTAGACAATCTAGGCATGCGTGGGAACGTGGAACAACCTCCAATGTGTTGCATGATCGCCATGTGTTCTTCAGATGTGAACCGCTAGGGGTACCTATGTAATAACACTGTGCCGTCCCTGTCCCTATAAATACACGCCTCACCCCAGTCATTATCTCTTCTTACACTCTCGCACAAACCCTAGCGCCACCGTTGGCCCTCGATGATGCCGGCGACGAAGCGCTTAGCTGCCGCGACCTCACTGACGCCGTCCTCACGCCGGCTGCGGACATAGTCTTCTCCGCCGTCGCCGTAGGTGTCCTCCGTCGCCAAGTTAGGGCATGGAAGATCGAACTTCTCGGCCTCCTCTCCCACTCCGTCTAGCAGTTCCTCGTGTGGTAAATAAAACCTCTTTTTACAGTCTTTTTGATCCGATAGATTCATCCTTCTCAACCACAAGTGGTTTCTGTTCCTACAAGTTGGATCTATCTCAGTCTGCATCTCATATCATGCCTAGTATGTTCACTTATGCTTCACAAAGTAGTTAGATTCCTCACTTGTACTTATTCGTGGATTCGTACAAATCTGGAACCAACTCTCTACATATGAGTGAATGTCTTTGCACTATGAGGTCAATGTCTTCTAAACTGATTTATCTTCAAAATCTTCTGAGAATGCATATGACCTCTTCCCCTTCCCTCGCATATCTAATGCTGTCACAGGTGCATGTCCGTGGGAGAATCCCTTGGTTCTCATAGTATGCATTCATTTGCAGAGTTCTTACAGCGTCACATAAATTCTCCTGAAGCCAGTTCCTGTCTGACCACTAGACGGAAGACTTTGACAGTGTTGAAGCCTTTCAGTCCAAACTTCATGACAACTCAAAAATCAGTCAGGAAGGGCGGCAGACAACACCGTGGAAACACTGCTAAGGACCTGCCACCGGATCTCTATGAGTTATACAAGTCAGATCCAGAAGAAACCTATGGAGAACGCAAGAACCGAATCCAGTGGATTCGAAAACATTGGGCAGAGGAATGGTTCAAGTACAGATTCGTCACCAAGGAGTATGCTGAGAAGAATGCCTTAAAGGGCCCCTGGGGAGATATAATTTACAAAGGTCTTCAGCCCAAGTGGAAGTCCGAAGCTATTGCTCAAGGCTTCTACCCCTGCATGATTCATGGACCTCAGCCTGCTAATGTCGACCCATCCTCTCTGTTATGGTGTCGTGAAGATAATCTATTCAAGCGCAACTATCTGGCTGCAAAGAACTCGGCCAAGGAAAACAAGAAGTCTTTGGGATTAGACTTCAATCCAGGCCCCTCTACACCACGAGCTGATGGCACATGTGAAGCTGAACCCAATCTTATTGGGCCCTTCTACAACTTAGAAGGTCTCATCACTCACATTCAGGTTCAAGGGGAAGCCGTGGACCACTCTGCAGATGACACTAATTTTGATGAAGCGCCTGCACCTTCGAAGCTTGTGAAGCAACTGAAACCAAAGGCTTCAAAGCCCCCCTCTACACCAAAGGTCTCACGGGCGAAGCCTCTGGCCACTTCACCTCCTGAAGCCAGTGTGCAGTCTGAAGATCTCTCACGCATCTCCAAGTCTACCAAGTTGAAAAAGCCCATGCAACCCACTGGTCAAGCACTGACCCCTGCTGCTGTTTTGAGAAACAAGAATGACGCCATTGATCTGTCCAGCGATGACGATCTTGGCTATGAAGCTCTTGAGCAGTTGATAAAGAGCAAGCAAGAGGCGGAAATCTTCAATGATCTTCCCCTCTTTGATGTGGAAATCTTATACAAGTTTATTGATGAGTGGTTTGACAGCCCAGATGTCAGTTTTGATGATCTTCAGCTTCCAATTGACCTCAGCGTCTCCTTCCACGGAGCCATTGCTCCTGAGCTGGCTCTTGCTCAGAAAATTGTTGAGCTGAAGCATAAGATCGATTATGAAAAGGCTCAGCTCAAGAGGCACATGGCCAAGCTCAATGTTCAAGACATTCAAAACTTCAAGGTCATGATACATGAGCTTAAGGAGGCATTCCACAAGAAACGAGAAGAAGCAAAAGGTTCTCATGAGCGCATGAAGAATCTTGCTGCCAAATGTGTTCAAGGCTACAATGAAGCTAAAAAGTGCAAGGGTTTGGGGCGACCAGGCATCGACCCCAGAATGGCTGCCAAGAAGAAGAAGAAGCCAGCTGTGGCCGAACCAGAAGCATCAAGGCAGGAAGAACCTCGCATTGTCTTCCCAGCCAGTATGACAGGCTCGAAGCCTAAGGTCCCCACAGTGGCTTCAGAATTCAAGAGAACTAGAGCAGCTAAAGCCGAAGCCAGAAAGCGCAAGACCAAAGCCACCACTGATGATGCTCCCCCAACCAAGAAAAGAAAAACAAAGAAGAGAGACCGGGCTGCTTCCACAGAGCCCCTTGTTGTCGAGCCTATTTCGGTTGCTCGTCCTTCCTCTCAACATTGAGAACGTCGTTTGGTAGTTCATGAGCTTGCTTTCATAGAGGCTCCTGAAGCTGAAGAGAATCTAGCTGTTGACCCCACCACAACTGAAGACAATGGTCCTCACGACAATGTTGAAGATGATGAAGTCCTTCCTCAGATTGAGCACAATTTGGCATCATCGCCTGTTCTCACGAACAGCAAATGTTGGGGAACGTAGCAGAAATTTAAAAATTTTCTACACATCACCAAGATCAATCTATGGAGTCATCTAGCAATGAGGGGAAGAGGAGTGCATCTACATACCCTTGTAGATCACGATCGGAAGCGTTCAAGAGAACGGGGTTGATGGAGTCGTACTCTTCATGATCCAAATCACCGATGACCAAGCGCCGAACTGACGGCACCTCCACGTTCAACACATGTACGGTTGGGAGAGACGTCTCCTCCTTATTGATCCAGCAAGGGGAGAGGAGAGGTTGATAGAGATCCAGTAGCACGACGGCGTGGTGGTGGAAGCAGCGGGATCTCGGCAGGGCTTCGCCAAGCACCAATGAGAGGGAGAGGTGTCACGGAGGGAGAGGGAGGCGCCAGGGACTTGGGTGCGGCTGCCCTCCCTCCCCTCCACTACATATAGGGGCCAGGGGGCGCCGACCCCTCTAGATCCCATCTAGATGGGGGGGCGGCGGCCAAGGGGTGGCTTGGCCCCCAAGCCAAGTGGAGGCGCCCCCACCCCTAGGGTTTCTAACCCTAGGCGCAGGTGGAGGCCCAAGGGGGGCGCACCAGCACACCAGGGGCTGGTTCCCTTCCCACTTCAGCCCATGGGGCCATCCGGGATAGGTGGCCCCACCCGATGGACCCCCGGACCCTTCGTGTGGTCCCGGTACAATACCGGTGATCCCCGAAACTTTCCCGGTGGCCGAAACTGGTCTTCCTATATATAAATCTTTACCTCCGGACCATTCTGGAACTCCTTGTGATGTCCGGGATCTCATCCGGGACTCCGAACAACTTTCGGGTTACCTCATACTAATATCTCTATAACCCTAGCGTCACCGAACCTTAAGTGTGTATACCCTACGGGTTCGGGAACCATGTAGACATGACCGAGACAACTCTCCGGCCGATAACCAACATCGGGATCTGGATACCCATGTTGGCTCCCACATATTCCACGATGATCTCATCGGATGAACCACGATGTCGAGGATTCAATCAATCCCATATTCAATTCCCTTTGTCAATCGGTACGTTACTTGCCCGAGATTCGATCGTCGGTATCCCAATACCTTGTTCAATCTCGTTACTGGAAAGTCACTTTACTCGTTCCGTAACACATCATCCCGTGACCAACTACTTAGTCACACTGAGCTCATTATGATGATGCATTACCAAGTGGGCCCAGAGATACCTCTCCATCATATGGAGCGACAAATCCCAGTCTCGATTCATGCCAACCCAACAGACACTTTCGGAGACACCTGTAGTGCACCTTTATAGCCACCCAGTTATGTTGTGACGTTTGGTACACCCAAAGCACTCCTACGGTATCCGGGAGTTGCACAATCTCATGGTCTAAGGAAATGATACTTGACACTTAGAAAAGCTCTAGCAGACGAACTACACGATCTTGTGCTATGCTTAGGATTGGGTCTTGTCCATCACATCATTCTCCTAATGATGTGATCCCGTTATCAATGACATCCAATGTCCATGGTCAGGAAACCGTAACCATCTATTGATCAACGAGCTAGTCAACTAGAGGCTCACTAGGGACATGTTGTGGTCTATGTATTCACACATGTATTCGATTTCCAGATAACACAATTATAGCATGAACAATAGACAATTATCATGAACAAGGAAATATAATAATAACCATTTTATTATTGCCTCTAGGGCATATTTCCAACAGTCGCCCACTTGCACTAGAGTCAATAATCTAGTTACATTGTGATGAATCGAACACCCATAGAGTTCTGGTGTTGATCATGTTTTGCTCGAGGAAGAGGTTTAGTCAATAGATCTACGACATTCAGGTCCGTATGCACTTTACAAATATCTATGTCTCCATTTTGAACATTTTCATGAATGGAGTTGAAGCGAGGCTTGATATGCCTAGTCTTCCTGTGAAACCTGGGCTCCTTGGCAAGGGCAATAGCTCCAGTGTTGTCACAGAAGAGAGTCGTTGGGCCTGACGCATTGGGAATAACTCCTAGGTCGGTAATGAACTCCTTCACCCAGATTGCTTCTTGTGCTGTCTCCGAGGCTGCCATGTACTCCGCTTCACCTCTAGATCCTGCCATGACGCTTTGCTTGCAACTGCACCAGCTGACTGCCCCACCATTCAAAATATACACGTGTCCGGTTTGTGACTTAGAGTCATCCAGATCTGTGTCGAAGCTAGCATCGACGTAACCCTTTACGACGAGCCCTTCGTCACCTCCATAAACGAGAAACATATCCTTAGTCCTTTTCAGGTACTTCCGGATATTCTTGACCGCTGTCCAGTGTTCCATGCCGGGATTACTTTGGTACCTTCCTACCAAACTTACGACAAGGTTTACATCAGGTCTGGTACATAGCATGGCATACATAATAGACCCTATGGCCGAGGCATAGGGGACGACATTCATCTTTTCTCTATCTTCTGTCGTGGTCGGGCATTGAGCCGTGCTCAATCTCGTACCTTGCAACACAGGCAAGAACCCCTTCTTTGACTGATCCATATTGAACTTCTTCAATATCTTGTCAGGGTACGTACTCTGTGAAAGACCAATGAGGCGTCTCGATCTACCTCTATAGATCTTGATGCCTAATATGTAAGCAGCTTCTCCAAGATCCTTCATTGAAAAACACTTGTTCAAGTAGGCCTTTATGCTTTCCAAGAATTCTATATCATTTCCCATCAATAGTATGTCATCCACATACAATATGAGAAATGCTACAGAGCTCCCACTCACTTTCTTGTAAAAGCAGGCTTCTCCATAAGTCTGCGTAAACCCAAACGCTTTGATCATCTCATCAAAACGAATGTTCCAACTCCGAGATGCTTGCACCAGCCCATAGATTGAGCGTTGGAGCTTGCACACCTTGTCAGCATTCTTATCATTGACAAAACCTTCCGGCTGCATCATAACATATACAATTCTTCCTTAAGGAAACCATTAAGGAATGCCGTTTTGACGTCCATTTGCCATATCTCATAATCATAGAATGCGGCAATTGCTAACATGATTCAGACGGACTTCAGCTTCGCTACGGGTGAGAAAGTCTCATCGTAGTCAACCCCTTGAACTTGTCGATAACCCTTAGCGATAAGCCAAGCTTTATAGATGGTCATATTACCATCCGCGTGTGTCTTCTTCTTAAAGATCCATTTATTTTCTATGGCTCGCCGATCATCGGGTAAGTCAGTCAAAGTCCATACTTCATTTTCATACATGGATCCTATCTCGGATTTCATGGCTTCCAGCCATTTATCGGAATCTGGGCCCGCCATCGCTTCTTCATAGTTCGAACGTTCACCATTGTCTAACAACATGATTTCTAGGACAGGGTTGTCGTACCACTCTGGTGCGGAACGTGTCCTTGTGGACCTACGAAGTTCAGTAGCAACTTGATCTGAAGCTTCATGATCATCATCATTAACTTCCTCTCTAGTCGGTGCAGGCACCCCAGGAACATTTTCCTGAGCTGCGCCACTCTCCGGTTCAAGAGGCAATACTTCATCAAGTTCTACTTTCCTCCCACTTACTTCTTTCGAGAGAAACGCTTTCCCTAGAAAGGATCCATTCTTGGCAGCAAAGATCTTGCCTTCGGATCTGATGTAGAAGGTATACCCAATAGTTTCTTTAGGGTATCCTATGAAGACGCATTTTTCCGATTTGGGCTCGAGCTTTTTAGGTTGAAGTTTCTTCACATAAGCATCGCATACCCAAACTTTCAGAAACGACAGCTTAGGTTTCTTCCCAAACCATAATTCATATGGTGTCGTCTCAACGGATTTCGACGGAGCCCTATTTAAAGTGAATGTGGCAGTCTCTAAAGCATAGCCCCAAAATGACAGCGGTAGATCGGTAAGAGACATCATAGATCGCACCATATCCAATAGAGTGTGATTACAACGTTCGGACACACCATTACGCTGAGGAGTTCCAGGCGGCATGAGTTGTGAAACTATTCCACATTTCCTTAAGTGCGTGCCAAATTCGTGACTCAAATATTCTCACCCACGATCTAATCGCAAGAACTTGATTTTCCTGTCATGTTGATTCTCAACCTCACTCTAAAATTCCTTGAACTTTTCAAAGGTCTCAGACTTGTGTTTCATTAAGTAGACATACCCATATCTACTCAAGTCATCAGTGAGGGTGAGAACATAACGATAGCCACCGCGAGCCTCAACACTCATTGGACCGCACACATCAGTATGTATGATTTCCAATAAGTTGGTTGCTCGCTCCATTGTTCCGGAGAACGGAGTCTTGGTCATTTTGCCCATGAGGCATGGTTCGCACGTGTCAAATGATTCATAATCAAGAGACTCCAAAACTCCATCTGCATGGAGTTTCTTCATGCGTTTGACACCAATGTGACCAAGGCGGCAGTGCCACAAGTATGTCGGACTATCATTATCAACCTTACATCTTTTGTTATTCACACTATGAATATGTGTAACATCACGCTCGAGATTAAATAAGAATAAAACATTGACCAGCGGGGCATGACCATTGAGGGAGTCCTGGATTAGGGGGTGTCCGGATGGCTGGACTATACCTTCGGCCGGACTCCTGGACTATGAAGATACAAGATTGAAGACTTCGTCCCATGTCCGGAAGGGACTTTCCTTGGTGTGGAAGGCAAGCTTGGCGACTCCAAAGACATCGACGATATGGACGCCGATGAAGGAAACGATGAAGAACCAGCGCCTATCAGGCCCTGGAAAGCCACCTCGTCATATGACATATACATGGTGGAAACCCCGAAAGAAGGAGATGGCGATGGAATAGCGGAGGATGACCCCTCCAAGAAACAGCCTAAGCGCTGGTGTCAGCGGCACCGCTCAAAATCCCGCCAAAACAAATACGGTGATTCCAGCACGGGAGATAATAATACTCCGGAAAGTGCCAAAGAAAATCCCCTCCAGCAAGATTTAGCACAAGAGGATGCAGAAACCAGCCCTCATGAGAGAGCGGCAGACAGAGAGGTCGAGGATGATAATTATATGCCTCCCTCCGAAGACGAGGCAAGCCTCGACAACGACGAATTCGTCGTGCCAGAGGATCCCGTCGAGCAAGAGCGTTTTGAACGCAGGCTTATGGCCACGGCAAGAAGCCTCAAGAAAAAACAGCAACAGCTCAAAGCTGATCAAGATTTGCTAGTCGACAGATGGACTGAAGTACTCGCAGCCGAAGAACATAAACTCGAACGCCCCTCCAAGAGCTACCCAAAGTGCAGGTTGCTACCCCGATTAGAGGAGGAAGCACTTGATGCGGCCGACCGGCCACCTCGTGGCCGCGACAGAGAGGCCTCTCGGCCCTCCACTCAAGCCGCACCCCGTACCAAGGCATGGGAATATGCGCCGGACTTACGAGATATGTTGGAGGACAAAGCAAGGAAAACAAGATCGATCTACGGATCGCGTGGGCGCCCCACGGCTCAAGACGGTAACCATCACGCCGGCCACAAATTCGGCAGGGCCGAACACAGTAGACAAAGCTCATTGGAGCTACATCGTGATATAGCCCAGTACAGAGGCACCGCACACCCACTATGCTTCACAGACGAAATAATGGATCATCAAATCCCCGAGGGTTTCAAACCCGTAAATATCGAATCATATGATGGCACAACAGATCCTGCGGTATGGATCGAGGATTATCTCCTTCATATCCACATAGCCCGCGGCGATGATTTCCACGCCATCAAATACCTCCCACTCAAGCTTAAAGGACCAGCTCGGCATTGGCTTAACAGCTTGCCAACAGGATCAATTAGTTGTTGGGAGGACCTGGAAGCCGCATTCCTCGACAATTTCCAGGGCACTTATGTGCGACCCCCAGACGCCGATGACCTAAGTCACGTAATTCGGCAGCCAGAGGAATCGGCCAGGCAATTCTGGACATGGTTCCTAACAAAGAAAAATCAAATAATTGACTGTCCGGACGCTGAGGCCCTAGAAGCCATCAAGCACAATATCCGTGACGAGTGGCTTGCCCGACACCTTGGACAGGAAAAGCCGAAGTCTATGGCAGCACTCACGACACTCATGACCCGCTTTTGCACGGGAGAAGACAGTTGGCTTGCTCGTAGCAACAATATGACCAAGAACCCTGGTAATTCGGATACCAGGGACAGTAGTGGCAGGTCGCGTCACAACAAGCAGAAGCGTCGCATTAACGACGACAATGCTGAGGATACGGCAGTTAATGCCGGATTCAGAGGCTCTAAATCCGGTCAGCGGAAAAAGCCATTCAAAAGGAATACTAGGGGCCCATCCAGTTTGGACCAAATACTCGACCGCTTGTGCCAGATACATGGCATCCCCGAAAAGCCGGCCAATCACACCAATAGGTATTGTTGGGTGTTCAAGCAGGCAGGCAAGTTAAACGCCAAAAATGAAGACAAGGGGCTGCATAGAGATGATGACGAGGATCCCCGGCCGCCGAACAATAGTGGACAGAAGGGTTTTCCCCCACAAGTGCAGACGGTGAACATGATATACGCAACCCACGTCCCCAAAAGGGAGCGGAAGCGCGCGTTAAGGGACGTATACGCGGTAGAACCAGTCGCCCCAAAGTTCAACCCATGCTCCTCCTGCCTGATCACCTTTGATCGAAGGGACCATCCCACTAGCATCCGTCATGGCGGATTCGCCACATTGGTCCTAGGCCCAATTATTGACGGATTTCATCTCACTAGAGTCCTTATGGACGGCGGCAGCAGCCTGAACCTGCTTTACCAGGATACAGTGCGGAAAATGGGCATAGATCCCTCGCGGATTAAGCCCACCAAAACGACCTTTAAAGGCGTAATACCAGGTGTAGAGGCCAACTGTACAGGCTCAGTCACACTTGAAGTGGTCTTTGGATCTCCGGATAATTTTCTAAGCGAGGAGTTAATCTTCGACATAGTCCCATTCCGCAGTGGCTATCACGCACTGCTTGGGCGAACCGCATTCGCCAAGTTCAATGCGGTACCGCACTACGCATACCTTAAGCTCAAGATGCCAGGCCCTCGAGGAGTAATTACGGTCAATGGAAACACCGAATGCTCCCTCCGAATGGAGGAGCACATGGCGGCCCTTGCAGCGGAAGTACAAAGTAGCCTCTCCAGGCAGTTCTCCAGTCCGACCATTAAACGATCGGACACCGTCAAGTGCGCCCGGAGTAACCTACAACAAGACCGCCTGGCACGATCCGAGCAGGTGTAGCAATGCGGCCCCAACCCCAGCCCTCGCAAAAATGCGACACCAGTACTTCGCGTACATAACTACGCTCTAGAAATACCATGGGTACAGGGGGAGGGGCACCATCACGGCATGCCCAAAACACGGCTTAAACCGCACCAGGGGCTGCCGATTTTTTAATTTTCTCTTACTTTCAGGACTCCACTCTTCGGAAGGCCTGCTCGGCAGTTCAATTGCCGCACACACGATGCAAGAACCAGGGAAGCAGACAAGCCACACCACATTATGGAACTCCCAGGTGGTCCCTATCACGAGCAGTATACCTGTTTCGCATACTATTCCGCAGCTTGCCCCTGGAACGGACATGTTACATAGTCCAACCTTTTTCTTATCGCATTATTTGTATCGTTCTGCTTTGATGCAGCCCTCTTTAATAAACAGTGCGTAGCTTTTGTCTATTTTCGCATTACTCTCTTTTTTATTTATATATGTTCCTTAACGACATATTGCATCCGTACACTTTGGTACGGCCTAAAGACGCCAGGGGCTTTAGTACCCCTCAATATGGTGTGAGAAGTCCGAACACTTTAACAAGTGCGGCACCCTGAACTTATAGCATTATATGCACTGGCTCCGAATCATGTCTTGGGTCAATAGTTGGGTTTGCCCAGCTCCTATGTTTTGGTGCCTTACGTTCCGCTATATCGGCTAAGGTAGCACTAGGAGAACCACTGCGATTGTGCCCCAGTTGAGCTGGGTCGAGCACCTCCGTGGAGAAAGCTAAAACTGACTGTCATGATGAAGCGAGAGCTGGTCGCTGTTTGAGAGGTTTTTCGAGTCCCTAACGACTTATGCTGCTTAGAGCGAGGAGCCGGCTCTGTCCGGCCAAGGCGTGGATAGCGCCCCGAACTCGGTCTTCCGAATACCAGGGGCTTCGCCCAAATTTAAAATTATAGAATTCTATGGCTAAGTGAGAGTGTTCACGCATTATAGTCCGATTGCCTCGTTCGTTGGGCTGAGCGCCTCCCTCGAAGGACCCAAACATGGGAAAAAGAACACTCAGGTTTATCCCCGAACACCCCAGCACTAGCGGCACAGGGGTAGAAGCCGATGACTTGCCATCTCTCAGAATTGATAAACAGCTGCACAGAAGGTAATATTTTAAATTCCAAACAGCATTGCTTAGCGCATACGAACAAGTTTTCAGCGCACAGGACAAAAGGAGCAAGTTTCACTCAAAAATTACATCCCTAGAACATTCATCCACCACAAGGCAGGCACCCTTCAGAACATCCTTATAATAATTCTCGGGCTTGCGATCCTCTTTCCCCGGCGGTGGCCCGTCCTTCACAAGCTTCTCAGCATCCAGCTTGCCCCAGTGCACCTTAGCACGGGCAAGGGCCCTACGGGCACCTTCAATGCAGACGGAGCGCTTGATGACTTCGAGCCTTGGACAGGCCTCCACCAGCCGCCGCACCAGCCCGAAATAGCTCCCAGGCAGAGCCCCTCCAGGCCACAGTCGAACTATGAGGCCCTTCATGGCCTGTTCGGCTGCCTTGTGGAGCTCGACCAGTTGCTTCAGCTGGTCGCTCAGGGGCACGGGGTGTCCGGCCTCAGCATACTGAGACCAGAACACCTTCTCTGTTGAGATTCCCTCCTCGTCTCGGTAGAATGCGGCGGCATCGGACACACTCCGGGGAAGATCTGTGAACGCTCCTTGAGAGCTCCGGATTCGGGTAAGTAACAAGTAACTCAAGTTTATGTGTTTGCTTTGCATAAATAATGCCTTACCCGCTGCTATCTTCTTCGCCTCATCCAACTCCTGGAGGGCCTTCTGGGATTCGGCCTTGGCAGACTTGGCATTTTCAATAGCCACCGCGAGCTCGGACGCTCGCGTCTTTGAGTCAAGCTCCAAACTCTCATGTTTTTCCATGAGAGCCTGGAGCTCTTGCCGTACCTTGCCAACCTCGGCCTCATACTTCTCCTGCTCGGTGCGCTCCATGGCCGCCCTCTTCTCGGCCTCAACCAGCGCTTGCTTAAGGGTCGCCACCTCAGACGTGGCCCCTACAATAGCCACGATAATCCTATTATTTTTTGCAATTGCACCTTTTTATATATATTTAAAAACAAGGTATTTCTTACCTTCATTGTCCTCGAGCTGCTTCTTGGCACGCCCGAGCTCTTGCTCGGACCGCTCGAGGTTCTGCTTTAGCATGTCCACTTCCGCAGTCAGTGCGGCGGACGCAAGCAGAGAAGACTGCATACGCATATTGACTCATTTTTGTTAGACTCCTGCGAATTTTATTTGATCCTCTATTCGGCTTTTCTTCCTGAATGCCAAACAGAGCATCAGGGGCTACTGTCTATGTGGTAATATTATTTACACATTCTTTACTTACCTCAAAGCCTGTTAAAAGGCTAGTACAAGCTTCAGTCAGTCCGCTCTTGGCGGACTGAACCCTCTGGACCACCGCACTCATAATGGTGCGGTGCTCCTCGTCGATGGAGGCACCTTGGAGCGCCTCCAACAGATTGTCCGGCGCCTCCAGTTGGACGGGGGTCACCGGCACGGTGGGCTTGCTCCTCTTGGAAGGAGGTCCCCCACTGGACTCTGGAACCTTTGAAGGTTCCGGAGTGGTGTCTGGCCTAGAGCCGAACTTGGAGCCCTAGGGGGTCTCATCCCCTTTACTCCTGGAGTCCGGGAGGTCACCTTGCGGCGCCTCCAGGACCACCTCCTCCCGGCTTGGAACCTGTTGGGACAACACTTCGGTGTCGTCCGTAGGGCGGGGGGAGGAAGCCGTTGGAAGCGAGTTCACATCCGACGAGTCTAGTGAGCCGCTCAACGACGCGTCGAGTCAGTCTTTGGGTGGGCTGCATAAACATATTCGACATAAGGGAAAGTTGTGCAATAAACGAATACTATGAATTACTCTGGTATCCGGATACTTACGATTTTTCCAGGGGCTTGGCCCTGGGCGGCCACTCCTCTCCGCCATCGTCGGCGTCGGTGGAGTAGTCCGGAGGAAGGGTTTTCCCCTTCTTGGACCCTCCGGCCTCCCCAGAGAGGGCGGCCTTCCTTTTCTTCTCTCCTCTCGCTGGAGGGGGAGAGGTCTCTTCTTCTTCCTCCTCGTCTTCACGGGAGGAATGCGCCTCGGAACCGTCGGATGATGGATCCGACACCTCCTGGTGCCGGGTGATGTCTACTACACAACCTTCTTCTTGTAGACGTTGTTGGGCCTGCAAGTGCACAGGTTTGTAGGACAGTAGCAAATTTCCCTCAAGTGGATGACCTAAGGTTTATCAATCTGCGAGAGGCGTAGGAGGAAGATGGTCTCTCTCAAACAACCCTGCAACCAAATAACAAAAAGTCTCTTGTGTCCCCAACACACCCAATACAACGGTAAATTGTATAGGTGCACTGGTTCGGCGAAGAGATGGTGATACAAGTGCAATATGGATGGTAGATATGGGTTTTGTAATCTGAAATAATAAAAACAGCAAGGTAGCAAGTGATAAAAGTAAGCGTAAACAGTATTGCAATGATGGTAAACAAGGCCTAGGGTTCATACTTTCGCTAGTGTAAGTTCCCTCAACAATACTAACATAAATAGAACATATGACAAGCCCTCAACATGCAACAAAGAGTCACTCCAAAGCCACTAATAGCGGAGAACAAACATAGAGATTAAACGACCTCAAAGTTATTCTTTCAAATCAATCCGTTGGGCTATTCCTATAAGTGTCACAAACAACCCTGGAGTTTTTACTAGAATAACACCTTAAGATACAAATCAACCAAAACCCTAATGTCACCTAGATACTCCATTGTCACCTCAAGTATCCGTGGGCATGATTATACAATATGCATCACACAATCTCAGATTTATCCAACCAACATAAAAGTACTTCAAAGAGTGCCCCAAAGTTTCTACCGCAGAATCAAGAACATGTGCCAACCCCTATGCATAGGTTCCCAATGTCACGAAACCCGCAAGTTGATCACCAAGACATACATCAAGTGTTCTCATAAAGACTCAATCCGATAAGATAACTTCAAAAGGGGAAACTCAATTCATCACAAAGGAGTAGAGGGGGAGAAACATCATAAGATCCAACTACAATAGCAAAGCTCGGGATACATCAAGATCATGCCATAGAGGAACACGAGAGAGAACACGAGAGAGAGAGAGAGAGATCAAACACATAGCTACTGGTACATACCCTCAGCCCCGAGGGAAAACTACTCCCTCCTCGTCATGGAGAGCGCCGGGATGATGAAGATGGCCACCGGTGATGGATCCCCCCTCCGGCAGGGTACCGGAAAGGGGTCCCGATTGGTTTTTGGTGGTTCTGGAGGCTTGCGGCGGCGGAACTCCCGATCTAATCTCCTGTTTTGGATGTTTTAGGGTACGACGGTATATATGGGTGAAAGGAGTACGTCGGTGGAGCTACGGGGGCCCCACGAGGCAGGAGGGCGCGCCCAGGGGGGCGTGCCCAGGGGGGCGCCCTCCACCCTCGTGACCTCCCCGGAAACTTCTTGGAGTAGGGTCCAAGTTTCCTGGATCACGTTCGGTGAGAAGATCACGTTCCCGAAGGTTTCATTCCGTTTGGACTCCGTTTGATATTCTGTTTCCTCGAAATACTGAAATAGGCAAAAAACAGCAATTTTGGGCTGGGCCTCCAGTTAATAGGTTAGTCCCAAAAATAATATAAAAGTGGAAAATAAAGCCCAATATAGTCCAAAACAGTAGATAAAGTAGCATGGAGCAATCAAAAATTATAGATACGTTGGAGATGTATCAGGCATCCCCAAGCTTAATTCCTGCTCGTCCTCGAGTAGGTAAATGATAAAAAGAGAATTTTTGATGCGGAGTCATACTTTGGCATAATTTCAATGTAAATCTTCTTAATCATGGTATGAATATTCAGATCCGAAAGGTTCAAGAAAAAAGTTCATATTGACATAAAAATGATAATACTTCAAGCATACTAATTAAACAATTATGTCATCTCAAAATAACATGGCCAAAGGAAGTTCATCCTGACAAAATCATATAGTTAGGCTATGCTTCATTTTCATCACACAAAGATGTTCCCAACTTCTATACCCCCGATGACAAGCCAAGCAATTGTTTCATACTCAAATAATCTCAAACTTTTTCAACCTTCACGCAATACATGAGCGCGAGCCATGGACATAGCACTATGGGTGGTATAGAATATGATGATGGGGATTGTGTGGAGAAGACAAAAAATAAGAAAGTCTCACATCAACAAGGCTAATCAATGAGCTATGGAGATGCCCATCAATTGATGTTAATGCAAGGAGTAGGGATTGCCATGCAACGGATGCACTAGAGCTAAGAATGCTCAACAAAATAAAACTAGTGGGTGTGCATCCAACTTGCTTGCTCATGAAGACCTAGGGCATTTTGAGGAAGCCCATCGTTGGAATATACAAGCCAAGTTCTATAATGAAAAATTCCCACTAGTATGAACAAGACAACTTATGAGACTCACTATATGAAAATCATGGTGCTACTTTGAAGCACAATATATGAGACTCACTACATGAAGAACAAGGTGCTACTTTGAAGCACAAGTGTGGAAAAAGAGATAGTAGCATTGCCCTTTTTATTTTCTCCTTCTTTTTTTGGGCCTTTCTTTTTTTCTTTTTGGCCTTTCTCTCTTTTTTTGATTGGGCGATGCTCTAATAATGATGATCATCACACTTCTATTGATTACAACATAATGATTACAACTCGATACTAGAACAAGATATGACTCTATATGAATGCCTCCGGCGGTGTACCGGGATGGTGCAATGAATCAAGAGTGACATGTATGAAAAATAATGCATGGTGGCTTTGCCACAAATACGATGTCAACTACAAGATCATGCAATGGCAATATGACAAAAGTAAAGCATGTCATGATGATGATGATGATGATGATGATGATGGAAGTTGCATGGCAATATATCTCGGAATGGCTATGGAAATGCCATGATAGGTAGATATGGTGGCTGTTTTGAGGAAGATATAGGGAGGTTTATGTGTGAAAGAGCATATCATATCACAGGGTTTGGATGCACCGGCGAAGTTTGCACCAACTCTCAATGTGAGAAAGGGCAATGCACGGTACCGAAGAGGCTAGCAAATGGCGGAAAGGTAAAAGTGTGTATAATCCATGGACTCAACATTAGTCAAAAGAACTCATATACGTATTGCAAAAATTTAGAAGTCATCAAAAATCAAGTACTACGCGCATGCTCCTAGGGGGATATATTGGTAGGAAAAGACCATCGCTCCTCCCCGACCGCCACTCATAAGGATGCACAAGCCAGGTACACTTCATGCTTCAAATTTGTTACACAACTTTAACCATACGTGCATGCTACGGGACTTGCTAACTTCAACACAAGTATTTCCCAAATTCACAACTACTCAACTAGCACGACTATGATATTATCACCTCCATATCTCAAAACAATTATCAAGCATCAAACTTATCTTAGTATTCAACCCACTAAAAAGAAAGTTTCACATATCTTGAATACCAAGTATATTAACATTAAGCAAATTACCATGCTATTAACGACTCTCAAAATAATCTAAGTGAAGCATGAGAGATCAAGTTTCTTTAAAACAAACCACCACTGTGCTCTAAAAGATCTAAGTGAAGCACTAGAGCAAAAATTATCACGCTCAAAAAGATATAAGTGAAGCACATAGAGTAAACTATCAAGCTCAAAAGATATAAGTGAAGCACATAGAGTATTCTAACAAATTTCAATTCATACATGGCTCTCTCAAAAGGTGTGTACAGGAAGGATGATTGTGGTAGACTAGCAATCAAAGACACAAATAATACAAGACGCTCCAAGCAAAACACATGTCATGTGGTGAATAAAAATATAGCTCCAAGTAAAGTTACCGATGAACGAAGACGAAGGAGGGGATGCCTTCCGGGGCATCCCCAAGCTTAGGCTCTTGGTTGTCCTTGAATATTACCTTGGGGTGCCTTGGGCATCCCCAAGCTTAGGCTCTTGCCACTCCTTATTCCATAGTCCATCGAATCCTTACCCCAAACTTGAAAACTTCACAACACAAAACTTAACAGAAAACTCGTAAGCTCCGTTAGTATAAGAAAATAAATCACCACTTCAAGGTACTGTAATGAACTCATTATTTATTTATATTGGTGTTAAACCTACTGTATTCCAACTTCTCTATGGTTTATAAACTATTTTACTAGCCATAGATTCATCAAAATAAGGAAACAACACATGAAAAACAGAATCTGTGAAAAACAGAACAGTCTGTAGTAATCTGGATCAAACGTATACTTCTGGAACTCATAAAATTATCAAATAAATTTCTGGACCTGAGGAATTTATCTATTAATCATATCCAAAAATAATTAACTAAATAGCACTCTCCAAATAAAAATGGCAGCAATTCTCGTGAGCGCTAAAGTTTATATTTTTGACAGCATGATCAACAAGACATTCCCCAAATCTTCCCAAAGGTTCTACTTGGCACAAACACTAATTAAAAGCATAAAAACACATCTAAACAGAGGCTAGATGAATTATTTATTACTAAACAGGAAAAAAAATCAAGGAACAAAAATAAAATTGGGTTGCCTCCCAACAAGCACTATCGTTTAACGCCCCTAGCTAGGCATGATGATTTCAATGATGCTCACATAAAAGATAAGAATTGAAACATAAAGAGAGCATCATGAAGAATATGACTAGCACATTTAAGTCTAACCCACTTCCTGTGCATAGGGATTTTGTGAGCAAACAACTTGTGGGAACAATAATCAACTAGCATAGGAAGGTAACACAAGCATAGCTTCAAAAATTTAAGCACATAGAGAGGAAGCTTGATATTATTGAAATTCCTACAAGCATATATTCCTCCCTCATAATAATTTTCAGTAGCATCATGAATGAATTCAACAATATAACCAGCACCTAAAGCATTCTTTTCATGATCTACAAGCATAGAAAATTTACTACTCTCCACATAAGCAAAATTCTTCTCATGAATAATAGTGGGAGCAAACTCAACAAAATAGCTATCATGTGATTGAAAATTAAGATCAGGATGACAAGTTTCATGGTTATCATTATTCTTTATAGCATACGTGTCATCACAATAATCATCATAGATAGGACGCATTCTTTCATCATAGTAAATTTGCTCATCAAAGCTTGGGGGACAAAATATATCATCTTCCTCAAACATAGCTTCCCCAAGCTTGTGGCTTTGCATATCATTAGCATCATGGATATTCAAGGAATTCATACTAACAACATTGCAATCATGCTCATCATTCAAAGATTTAGTGCCAAACAATTTATAGATTTCTTCTTCTAGCACTTTGGCACAATTTTCCTTTCCATCATACTCACGAAAGATATTAAAAAGGTGAAGCGTATGAGACAAACTCAATTCCACTTTTTTGGTAGTTTTCTTTTATAAACTAGACTAGTGCTAAAACAATAAACAAAAGGATTCGATTGCAAGATCTAAATATATACCTTCACTTACCTAGCCTCCCCGGCAACGGCGCCAGAAAAGAGCTTGATGTCTACTACACAACCTTCTTCTTGTAGACGTTGTTGGGCCTGCAAGTGCACAGGTTTGCATGACAGTAGCAAATTTCCCTCAAGTGGATGACCTAAGGTTTATCAATCCGCGAGAGGCGTAGGAGGAAGATGGTCTCTCTCAAACAACCCTACAACCAAATAACAAAAAGTCTCTTGTGTCCCCAACACACTCAATACAACGGTAAATTGTATAGGTGCACTAGTTCGGCGAAAAGATGGTGATACAAGTGCAATATGGATGGTAGATATGGGTTTTTGTAATCTGAAATAATAAAAACAGCAAGGTAGCAAGTGATAAAAGTAAGCGTAAACGGTATTGCAATGATGGTAAACAAGGCCTAGGGTTCATACTTTCGCTAGTGTAAGTTCCCTCAACAATACTAACATAAATAGAACATATGACAAGCCCTCAACATGCAACAAAGAGTCACTCCAAAGCCACTAATAGCGGAGAACAAATGTAGAGATTATGGTAGGGTACGAAACCACCTCAAAGTTATTCTTTCAAATCAATCCATTGGGCTATTCCTATGCATAGGTTCTACCGCAGAATCAAGAACGTGTGCCAACCCCTATGCATAGGTTCCCAATGTCACGAAACCCGCAAGTTGATCACCAAGACATACATCAAGTGTTCTCATAAAGACTCAATCCGATAAGATAACTTCAAAAGGGGAAACTCAATTCATCACAAAGGAGTAGAGGGGGAGAAACATCATAAGATCCAACTACAATAGCAAAGCTCGGGATACATCAAGATCGTGCCATAGAGGAACACGAGAGAAAACACAAGAGAGAGATATCAAACACATAGTTACTGGTACATACCCTCAGCCCCGAGGGAAAACTACTCCCTCCTCGTCATGGAGAGCGCCGGGATGATGAAGATGGCCACCGGTGATGGATCCCCCCTCCGGCAGGGTACCGGAAAGGGGTCACAATTGGTTTTTGGTGGTTCTGGAGGCTTGCGGCAGCGGAACTCCCGACCTAATCTCCTGTTCTGGAAGTTTTAGGGTACGATGGTATATATGGGTGAAAGGAGTACGTCGGTGGAGCTACGGGGGCCCCACAAGGCAGGGGGGCGCGCCCTCCACCCTCGTGACCTCCCCGGAAACTTCTTGGAGTAGGGTCCATGTCTCCTGGATCACGTTCGGTGAGAAGATCACGTTCCCGAAGGTTTCATTCCGTTTGGACTCCGTTTGATATTCTGTTTCCTCGAAATACTAAAATAGGCAAAAAAATAGCAATTCTGGGCTGGGCCTCCGGTTAATAGTTTAGTCCCAAAAATAATATAAAAGTGGAAAATAAAGCCTAATATAATCCAAAACAGTAGATAAAGTAGCATGGAGCAATCAAAAATTATAGATACGTTGGAGACGTATCACCGGGCACTCTTTCGAGTCCCTGTGGCCTTTTTCGCGGCCTTCTTCTTCGGCACCACGTCGGGTGCCGGAACCAGCAGCGTTGCCAAGAGAGCGTCCGCTCGGCCTTCGGGCAAAGGAGCCGCACAGTTGATCTGTCCGGACGTCACCTGCTAATCCTGTCAAAGGTAAGGGAGCTTAGATCCCGCATGGAGTCAAACTATGAAAAATTGATACCCTGTAAAAGGAAAAAAACATCTTACCACATGAGCGTGACGCTGCGTACTGAATCCGTGATCCTCGGTAGCGGATGCAGAGGCCTTGGCGCCCTTGAAAAGCACCTTCCAGGCATCTTCGTACGTCGTGTCAAAGAGCCTGCTCAGAGTTTGGTGTCACGCCGGGTCGAACTCCTACAGGTTGAAAGCCTGTTGTTGACACGGGAGGATCAGGCGGATGAGCATAACCTGGACAACGTTGACAAGTTTGAGCTTCTTGTCCACCAGGGTTTGGATGCATGTTTGGAGTCCGGTCAGCTCTCCTTTTTTACCCCATGATAGGCATGTCTCCTTCCAGGAGGTGAGCCGCGTAGGGGGTCCAGATCGAAACACGGGGGCTGTGATCCCATTCGGGGTCGCGCGGCTCGGTGATGTAAAACCACCCCGATTGCCACCCCTTCAGAGTCTCCACGAAGGAGCCCTCGAGCCATAGGACGTTGGCCATCTTGCCCACCATGGCGCCTCCACACTCCACCTGGTTGCCGCGCACCACCTTCGGCTTGACGTTGAAAGTCTTGAGCCATAGGCCGAAATGGGGGCGGATGCGGAGGAAAGCCTCGCACACGACGATAAATGCCGAGATGTTGAGGAAAAAGTTCGGGGCCAGATCGTGGAAATCCAGGCCATAGTAGAACATGAGCCCCGGGAGGGTGAAGAGGGAAGCCTAGTCCGCGGAGGAAATGGGGGAGGAACACCACCCTCTCATGGTGCCTAGGGGTGGGGATGAGCTGCCCCTTTTTGGGAAGCCGGTACGCAATGTCGTTAGACAAGTATCCGGCCTTCCTCAGTTTTTTGATGTGTCCCTCCGTGACGGAGGAGACCATCCACTTGCCTCCCGCTCCAGACATGGCTGGAGAAGGTTGAGGTGGGGAGTGCGGACTTGGGCGCTGGAGCTCGAGTGCGCGAGAATGGATAAGCAATGGAGGAAGAAGGCGTAGGTGAAAAGGTGGATCCCTATCCCCTTATATGGGTGGACGCGACTACGTGTCCCCACCAGCCTGGTAAAACTCGCTTATCTCCAAGCGTCATAATCAATGGCACGGTTGGGTTACCCACGCCCGTATTGATAAGAATCCCGGAATAAGGGGACATGATCTCTGATTTAGCAAGACGTGCCAAGGAAACCGCCTCGCATGACGCGCTGAGGTGGGATAATGAAACGACTCGGATAAAGGCTTGGCCGTGGTGTGTCACACTACGGAATACGTCAGCAGATTAGATTTGTGTAAATATTATTCTCTCTATGGCAATATGTGGAAACTTATTTTGCAGAGCCGGACACTATCTTTGTGTTCAAAATCTTCTATGAAGTACTTGGAGGAGGAACCCGCCTTGCAATGCCGAAGACAATCTGCGCGCCGGACTCGTCGTCATTGAAGCCTCGTTCAGGGGCTACTGAGGGAGTCCTGGATTAGGGGGTGTCCGGATGGCCGGACTATACCTTCAGCCGGACTCCTGGACTATGAAGATACAAGATTGAAGACTTCGTCCCGTGTCCGGAAGGGACTTTCCTTGGCGTGGAAGGCAAGCTTGGCGATACGGATATGCAGATCTCCTACCATTGTAACCGACTTTGTGTAACCCTAACCCTCTCCGGTGTCTATATAAACCGGAGGGTTTTAGTCCATAGGATGACATACACAAAAACAATCATACCATAGGCTAGCTTCTAGAGTTTAGCCTCTCCGATCTCGTGGTATATCTACTCTTGTACTACCCATATCATTAATATTAATCAAGCAGGACGTAGGGTTTTACCTCCATCGAGAGGGACCGAACCTCGGTAAAACTTCGTGTCCGTTGCCTCCTCTTACCATCCGGCCTGGACGCATAGTTCGGGACCCCCTACCCGAGATCCGCCGGTTTTGACACCGACAACGATAAAACATATCTCTCATATAAATAGAACAACCATTATTCTCGGATTTAAATGAGTAGCCATCTCGTATTAAACGAGATCCTGATAAAATGTTCATGCTCAAAGCTAGCACTAAATAACAATTATTGAGGTTTAAAACTAATCCCGTAGGTAAATGTAGAGGTAGCGTGCCGACGACGATCACATTGACCTTGGAACCATTCCCGACGCGCATCGTCACCTCGTCCTTCGCCAGTCTCCGCTTATTCCGCAGCTCCTGTTTTGAGTTACAAATATGAGCAACCGCACCGGTATCAAATACTCAGGAGCTACTATGAGTACTGGTAAGGTACACATCAATAACATGTATATCACATATACCTTTGGTGTTGCCGGCCTTCTTGTCCGCTAAGTACATGGGGCAGTTCCGCTTCCAGTGACCACTTCCCTTGCAATAAAGACACTCAGTCTCGGGCTTGGGTCCATTCTTTGGCTTCTTCCCGGCAGCTTGCTTACCGGACGCGGCAACCCCTTTGCCGTCCTTCTTGAAGTTCTTTTTACCCTTGCCTTTCTTGAACTTAGTGGTTTTATTCACCATCAACACTTGATGTTCCTTTTTGATTTCCACCTCCGCTGATTTCAGCATCGAATATACCTCAGGAATGGTCTTTTCCATCCCCTGCATATTGAAGTTCATCACAAAGCTCTTGTAGCTAGGTGGGAGCGACTGAAGGATTCTGTCAACGACCGCATCATCCGGGAGATTAACTCCCAGCTGAGACAAGCGGTTGTGCAACCCAGACATTTTGAGTATGTGCTCGCTGACGGAACTATTATCCTCCATCTTACAACTGTAGAACTTGTCGGAGACTTCATATCTCTCGACCCGGGCATGAGCTTGGAAAACCATTTTCAGCTCTTGGAACATCTCATATGCTCCGTGTTGCTCAAAACGCTTCTGGAGCCCCGGTTCTAAGCTGTAAAGCATGCCGCACTGAACCAGGGAGTAATCATCAACACGGGACTACCAAGTGTTCATAACGTCTTGGTTTGCTGGGGGTGGTGCTTCACCTAGCGGTGCTTCAAGGACATATGCTTTCTTGGCAGCTATGAGGATGATCCTCAAGTTCCGGACCCAGTCCGTATAGTTGCTACCATCGTCTTTCAGCTTGGTTTTCTCTAGGAACGCATTGAAGTTGAGGACAACATTAGCGTGGGCCATTTGATCTACAAGACATATTGCAAAGATTTTAGACTATGTTCGTGATAATTAAGTTCATCTAATCAAATTATTAATGAACTCCCACTCAGATAGACATCCCTCTAGTCATCTAAGTGATACATGATCCGACTCAACTAGGCCGTGTCCGATCATCACGTGAGACGGACTAGTCATCATCGGTGAACATTTTCATGTTGATCGTATCTTCTATACGACTCATGTTCGACCTTTTCGGTCTTACGTGTTCCGAGGCCATGTCTGTACATGCTAGGCTCGTCAAGTCAACCTAAGTGTATTGCGTGTGTAAATCTGGCTTACACCCGTTGTATGCGAACGTTAGAACCTATCACACCCGATCATCACGTGGTGCTTCGGAACAACGGACCTTAGCAATGGTGCACAGTTAGGGGGAACACTTTCTTGAAATTATTGCGAGGGATCATCTTATTTATGCTACCGTCGTTCTAAGCAAATAAGATGTAAAACATGATAAACATCACATGCAATCAAATAGTGACATGATATGGCCAATATCATTTTGCTCCTTTTGATCTCCATCTTCGGGGCGCCATGATCATCGTCGTCACCGGCATGACACCATGATCTCCATCATCATGATCTCCATCATCATGTCTTCATGAAGTTGTCTCGTCAACTATTACTTCTACTACTATGGCTAACGGTTAGCGATAAAGTAAAGTAATTACATGACGTTTATGTTGACATGCAGGTCATAAATAAATTAAGACAACTCCTATGGCTCCTGCCGGTTGTCATACTCATCGACATGCAAGTCGTGATTCCTATTACAAGAACATGATCAATCTCATACATCACATATATCATTCATCACATCCTTTTGGCCATATAACATCACACAGCATATGCTGCAAAAACAAGTTAGACGTCCTCTAATTGTTGTTGCAAGTTTTTACGTGGCTGCTATAGGTTTCTAGCAAGAACGTTTCTTACCTACGCCAAAACCACAACGTGATATGCCAATTTCTATTTACCCTTCATAAGTACCCTTTTCATTGAATCCGATCCGACTAAAGTGGGAGAGACAGACACCCGCTAGCCACCTTATGCAACTAATGCATGTCAGTCGGTGGAACCAGTCTCACGTAAGCGTACGTGTAAGGTCGGTCCGGGCCGCTTCATCCCACGATGCCGCCGAATCAAGATAAGACTAGTAACGGCAAGTAAATTGACAAAATCAATGCCCACAACAACTTGTGTTCTACTCGTGCATAGAAACTACGCATAGACCTAGCTCATGATGCCACTGTTGGGGAACGTAGCAGAAATTTAAAATTTTTCTACGCATCACCAAGATCAATCTATTGAGTCATCTAGCAATGAGGGTAAGAGGAGTGCATCTACATACCCTTGTAGATCGCGAGCGGAAGCGTTCAAGAGAACGGGGTTGATGGAGTCGTACTCGTCGTGATCCAAATCACCGATGACCGAGCGCCGAACGGACGGCACCTCCGCGTTCAACACACGTACGGTTGGGAGAGACGTCTCCTCCTTCTTGATCCAGCAAGGGGAGAGGAGAGGTTGATGGAGATCCAGCAGCACGACGGCGTGGTGGTGGAAGCAACGGGATCTCGGCAGGGCTTCGCCAAGCACCAATGAGAGGGAGAGGTGTCACAGAGGGAGAGGGAGGAGCCAGGGACTTGGGTGTGGCTGCCCTCCCTCCCCTCCACTATATATAGGGGCCAGGGGGGCGCCGGACCCTCTAGATCCCATCTAGATGGGGGGCGGCGGCCAAGGGGTGGCTTGGCCCCCAAGCCAAGTGGAGGCGCCCCCACCCCTAGGGTTTCCAACCCTAGGCGCAGGGGGAGGCCCAAGGGGGGCGCACCAGCCCACCAGGGGCTGGTTCCCTTCCCACTTCAGCCCATGGGGCCCTCAGGGATAGGTGGCCCCACCCGGTGGAACCCCGGGACCCTTCCGGTGGTCCCGGTACAATACCGGTGACCCCCGAAACTTTCCCGATGGCCGAAATTGGTCTTCCTATATATAAATCTTTACCTCCGGACCATTTCGGAACTCCTCATGACGTCCGGGATCTCATCCGGGACTCCGAACAACTTTCGGGTTACCTCATACTAATATCTCTACAACCCTAGCGTCACCGAACCTTAAGTGTGTAGACCCTACGAGTTCGGGAACCATGTAGACATGACCGAGGCAACTCTCCGGCCAATAACCAACAACGAGATCTGGATACCCATGTTGGCTCCCACATATTCCATGATGATCTCATCGGATGAACCACGATGTCGAGGATTCAATCAATCCCATATTCAATTCCCTTTGTCAATCGGTACGTTACTTGCCCGAGATTCGATCGTTGGTATCCCAATACCTTGTTCAATCTCGTTACCGGCAAGTCACTTTACTCATTATGTAACACATCATCCCGTGACCAACTACTTAGTCACACCGAGCTCATTATGATGATGCATTACCGAGTGGGCCCAGAGATACCTCTCCGTCATACGGAGCGATAAATCCCAGTCTCGATTCATGCCAACCCAACAGACACTTTCGGAGATACCTGTAGTGTACCTTTATAGCCACCCAGTTACGTTGTGACGTTTGGTACACCCAAAGCACTCCTACGGTATCCGGGAGTTACACAATCTCATGGTCTAAGGAAACTAGTCGTCAACCCGTGCATTCGCACGGACCGGTTAACTAAGTTCTTGTTTCAATCTATATTCTGAACAAAATGGTTTTCTGATATGAGCCACTATACTTCGATGTTTGTGAAGCGTATATATTTGAAAACACAGAGATTTGGACAAAAAAGGTGCGTATATAAGTTCGATGAAATCATAATCTAATGCCACCAAACAAATATGTTTTCAATAACATAGTATCACATTATACTGCTCAAAAGTTCAGTAATGATGATGCAACTACGCTTAAACAATTGCCCAAATCATATATTTGTTCGTTTCATTTGGAAAGCATATGGAGCTTCCAAGCACCATACTTATTTTATTATGGAGAGGGCGTGACCATTTACAGACGTAACTGTTTAAAATATGTTTAAACAACACAAATTTTGGATAGTTGAGCAATTTGATTTACATAGATGTAAATATTTTTCACATATGCTAATATATCTTAAGTGATATATGTTAATGCATTTTTAAAATTCGAAGTATAGAATAGCATAATTTTTATGAGACATAGTAAATGGACGGCACATATAAATCCTGCTTGTAAACTCCTCTTACTTTGACTATTAATATATAGAAAAGTTTCCAAAACAGCCGAATAATAATACATAGTAACATGGAATTTTCATGAAAACAGTATCATAATCTCATAACTTTATAATGTTTTTTGAACATTTATGTTCTGAATATAAAATATCAAAGCAAAGTATTCTTTATATTATGCATATGTATGACAAAGATGAATTATACTATTTTACTTAAAAGATGATATATTTTCATCTTGTAGTAACTAATTACCATTTTATCAAACTTCTCCTTATAATGTATAGATTTCATAACTTTGCATATGCTTATATTCCAAAAAATATTTAATATATGCATACCTTTTTTGGTAGTATTGACTAATGACCTAGAAATTTCATTATTAAGTAGTATGTAGAAGAGTAGAAGATATAGGCCTGGATAAAAATTTAGAACTCCAAAACTAATACCTTATGAACACTTGATAAGAATACATCATGATGGTCAAGCATCTGGTAGCAACGTTGACCTTTGTTAGAACAAATGAAATATGAGGAACTGGACACAGTTAGAATTTTGGAGAGAGAGAGAGAGAGAGAGAAAATTGATTTACATGATTAACGTACCTCCATACATAATAAATTGATTAATTCCTTGAAACTATAAAAAATCATTAGAAGATGTGTAAGTGAAACAATATGGTAGTTTCAAATGATGGGAATTTTATGTTTGCAAAAAAACACACACATTAGAGTCCTACATGACCTTGCTACACAGCGGAGTAGCCTGCCACACCAATATAATGTGTTCATGTGTACCATCTCAAAATGGCTAAATTGTCAAACCCACCTTAAAATAACACCAATTATGTGATTCTCCGTGAAATTAAGAAAGACATAGGATATTCACACCATTCATTTGATTTAAGATCCAAAGGAAGGATAAGAGTGTTGCTTACGTTATTAGATACCACCTACTGCCATGAAAACAAAGCTAAATTTCCTATGTCCAAATGCAGAAATTAATAGTGGTACTGAAAAAAAAATATCAACACATAATTGTGTTTAGGACCATCTCATAATAAAGCAACAATTTGTCAAATTGCATCCTTGTGAAACCGTTCAAAGTGACTTGTGTGTTTTACGTACATAAAAAGCAAGAAGAAAAAATTACAACCCTATATTTATAAAAGATATATATGTGTGCACGCCTATCTAGAAGAGAAACAAATATCTGAAGAATGCAAGCATAATATGTTGTACTCCAAAGATCAAAATACCGGTTTAATACACAAACCTCCAGTTGGCCGAATATCACATGATTGTGTATCCCTTATTCGGGCGCTGAATACATTTAACTTCCAATTTTCAAAATCTAACCACTGCCATGCAGATGACATGCAAAAACTTTCAGAAAGAAAACCTCTGTCATTGGTGCAGGATTGATTATTCCCCTTAGAAATTACTTTCCATTGATAATGTGCTTGCATTCTTTGCAAAGATTGATTGATTACCAATTTTGGCGAAGCAGAGAAAATGGCGGGAGAATCCGTCCACGTCATAGCACTTCCACTGTCGGTGTTTTACTTGCAGACCCTGATCTTCCCGGAGAGGATGCAGCAGACATAAATCTGTATGCTGAATTTAAGGAAGAACTTGGTGGTGGACTGACACCAGTCGTGGCTGTGGGCATCCTCAGCCTCGAAGACGACCTCGCGCATCTAGCTGGTGAGCACAAACCCATAAAAAAAGCTGGCGAGCACACGGACCAACTGGTTGCCTTCATTCCTGCTGTGTAAGTCTATCTCGGGCACGAGCTCATGCAGCCACATGAATCTCGCAACTTTTACCAGTGCCTTAATTTGAGATTTCGCACTGTTTGATCACACGTCGTATAGTTAATTTTACAGGCCTAGACAACAAATCCCTAGATCAATACTTAGCATGAATCTGTTCAATTCATCAATCTAGTTTGCAACAAATAACTAATTAGGGCTTACCATTGGAGCATGGAATTAGTCTTTCATGGCAATTAAGCTAAAAAATTGGACCAAGCCCATGAATTACCCTTCATCCCCTGTCTCTTTCTATCCTCCTATCGGCTGCTGCCTTGTTCTCTCCCAATTGGATATATTCCCATCTCTCTTCTGATTAAATTCTCCCTAGAGCAATCTGTACAGTTGCATCTCATGAGATGCTCCAGTCTGTTCTCTCCACCTCAAATCTCACTCTTTCTCTAATTGGTGGCTAGATCAAACACAGCGCTAGCAAGCAGAGCACGAGCTACTTAAAAACGTAAGGAGTGTTGCATACACGCAACAGTAGGTTGACCTCTGCATCGGCAAAACCGCCCGGAGCGGCGGAGCTCACTGAGATAGAACTTTGTCGCCGTGGTGAGAAACTGTAGAGCTGTGAGCCTGTGAAGATTAGCAGCGTCTGGTGGCGGGGACCACATGTTTGACGACCGACCATATCAACGGTGCATCTTGTGTTTTCTTTCTCCAAACTTTAGGTGGAAGCTTCACGTCTAGATGTACTTCCGGCCGTGCGTAGATGACATGCACGTACACATTAGCTTCATTAATTCAACAAAGCAAGTCACACGTCCATGCTGAGTAAATTAGCGTCCTATATCCATGTGTTTGGCAGAATAGATTGAAGGGATTAGCACGTATACCTGCGTCTCCCAGCGGAGTCGATCGATCAGCTAGCTGTTAGCAGATTCCGTATGTCCGTCTATTGTATTTTCATCTCCTCGTAACACGGGTCAGCTCGGCTCCCAAGTTATCGAGCAAGGTTCCGCTACCGGAAAACAATTGGCATTGTTAAGGTTGGGTGGGCCTTCAGCTGGAGAGAGACGATGGATTTTTCCGTATGAGAAAAGAGAGAGAGACGATTCCATGCCAAAAGATTGGTTCGGAAGCAGAAGAGATGATTGCTTGAGGTTGTTCATCTTTTCTAATGAGAAGGCATAGATCGTGGACTATTGCTACCGGTTGCTTCATGGGGCAAAGAGGCCATGGAGCTTTAGACCATGTGAGGAAAAAATATTGTGTTGATAGATTGATTTCAAGGTATGAGATTGCTAACCGACCTATATTCTGTTGATAGATTGAGATAAGCTTTTTTTGTTTTTTGTTTTTTTAACCAATGAAAGAGATCATGGAGTTCAAGATATGAGATTGGTAATCGGACCAGTATTCTATCGATAGATTGATTGAGATGAACTTTTTTTTGCTTTTCCTTCTTTAAACCGAGGAAAGAGATCCTGGAGGAGATTGATATATGCGTTTTTTTCTTCTAAGAAAGGGTTTTGGGCCTTTTGAGCAGTTTTTTTCTGAGCTTTCATGGATAAATCTACACCGTAATAATTTGGCCCCACACAGATGAACGGCTCCTAATTTCTAATTAACATGGTAATTTCTGGGGAGTCCATAATTAGTATAGGTATAGATAGATAGATAGATAGATAGATGATACTTGACACTTAGAAAAACTCTAGCAAACGAACTACACGATCTTGTGCTATGCTTAGGATTGGGTCTTGTCCATCACATCATTCTCCTAATGATGTGATCTCGTTATCAATGACATCCAATGTCCATGGTCAGGAAACCGTAACCATCTATTGATCAATGAGCTAGTCAACTAGAGGCTTACTAGGGACATGTTGTGGTCTATATATTCACACATGTATTACGATTTCCGTATAACACAATTATAGCATGAACAATAGACAATTATCATGAACAAGGAAATATAATAATAACCATTTTATTATTGCCTCTAGGGCATATTTCCAACAGGGAACTCATCAGCATTGGTCGTCCATTAACGCCAATTGCTCAGGATGACTCATGTCACCCTCAAGAATCCCCTCGTGTTGAAGAAACACCAGTCACTCCCCCACCACAGGTCACCACTCCCGTCGTGGGTTTGTCACGACAGATGTCCTCGTGAAAGGACTTAGTCATGGAGCCATCGCAACGGGTTAGCTTAAAGGGGTTAAACCGGACAAGGGGACATGGGGAGTTTATACTAGTTCGGCCCCTTCGATGAAGGTAAAAGCCTACGTCTAGTTGTGATTGGTATTGCTAGGGTTTCAATGACCAGGGAGCAAATCCTCTTTGACTGGCTCTCGAGTTGTTGTGTATCGTCCCTAAACCGCTGCCGGGTCGTCCCTTTATATACATAGGTTGACGCTCGCCGGTTTACAGAGTCCCGAAGCTGGATCATAAACGTGTCCGGTTCGGTATCTATACTTCCTATCTTACAATGCAAGTTACATAATAAGGTCGGTTTACATCTACAGGCCTTAACTCGCCTTTGGGCCTTGGGCCTTCATAAAGCGCCATCATTCTTATGTCTTCGTGGGCTTCTAATCTTCATAAAGTTAATCCAGGCATTAGGCCCCAGATTGGTTTACGCCCAGTAGTAATATCCCCAACATTAGGCCTGAGATTGGATTGAACTTGTTCATGTCAATCTTCAACACTTAGAAAAACTCCTCCTTTGCATCTTCGCCTTGATCTTGTAAACCGCCGTGACGTCCTACTCCAGGATCATGATAAACCGCCCTGACGTCATCTATTCGTTGAAGCTGAAGATTACCTTCATTAATGCATATCCCATCATCGAGGCGACACCATTATTAACTATCCATTTTTGAGCTCCTCGATTCCCGCACTTGTCGCTTTATCGCTTCGCCTTATAAATAGGACCGTAGGTCCTTCTCCTTTTCCCCCTTTGTCTCCTTCACTTCTTCTTTCTCCTCGCGACATCTCTGCCCCTGAGCGCCCCCGCCGCCACCGAGCCTCACCTCTGCTTCGACGAAGGCCGCTGCATCAACCTGACCGTTACCAGAGACACGCGGTGATCCTCCGCTGCTTCTTCTTGCACCAGTAAGTTCCTCTTCTCCTCACCCCAGATCCGCCATTAGGGTTTGGTGTTCTTCATAACCTGAAGTTGTTCCTCCTTTAGTAACACCAATGGCCAGTTAGATCTGATTGTTTTCAGCGCCCTTTGTAGCTTAAACTCCCTTCTTCTTGTAAAGGCTTCTGCTTGTTATCAAACTCATCTGAACTTACTGAACCTTTTGAGAACTTGAGATTAGAACATAATATATTTTGATTTATCCAACGCACGACAGATCTGAAATTCCCATGCCAAACTATGAAATCTGTTTTACCTTACTTAGCCCTTTTCACCTTAGATCTGTATCCTCTTTACCATGTAGGCGGTTTACCCTTGTAAAAACAATCTATATCATACCATTAGTCCCCTGGTAAACCGGCAAACCCCCTTTACATTCATTGTAATAGTCTAGTTTAACAACACACGTATACCCTTGCTATGACCTTGTCATTCATTATTGTATCAGTCTCCGGTTTACGCAATTTCACATATCTGTATATCTTTAATCCATTGCATCTTGCGTACCACCATGAATGATTTGTAAACCGGCATTCTTTTTCAGCTTTTCATTCCACAATGGCCAAACAGTTTTTCGCTTGCAACTGGGCTCCTTCCCGGGTCACCGAGGAATAGTTGAACGGAATGGTCAATATCGGCACCTTGCCTAAGAAAACTGAAATTCGATGGCGAGTTCCAGGAACAAAAAATCCTCCTACCCCGAGGCAGGGTGAGGTAGTGGTCTTTGTCGACCACATAGGCCGTGGTTTCAAACCGCCCGGGTCGAAGTTTTTCCGAGATGTGCTTGCCAGTTTCCAACTCCATCCTCAAGATATCGGACCCAATTCGGTGTCCAATCCATGGAACTTCCAAGTCTTCTGTGAAGTATACTTACAAGAAGAACCAACTGCTGAGCTGTTCTGGGACTTTTTTCATCTGAACCGGCGTACATAATTTGTAAACGGTCCCAACACTGAACTTGGTGGTGTCTCTGTTCAAAAGCGGAAAGAAGTTGAATTCCCTCATGCCAAACAGCATAGTCACCCTAAGGAATGGAACCAGACTTTGTTCTACTGCATAGATACCTCTCCTGAAGATGAGAACCCTCTTCCAGGCTACCGTGATCACCGGCTTTCCAATACTCATCCGATGCCGCAACGTTTAAGTTCTGTGGAACGGGCCAAATATGCCCCTCAACTCGCCAAGCTCTGGGCCTTTATGGCCAACGCTTTAACAGGCGTTGATTTTGTGCGTTGCTAGATATCTTGGGGCGTCTTGCCACTAAGCCGCCGCCCCGGTTTAATGTGTGAGTACACCAGTGAATTAGAAGACCCCCAACACCACATCAACATTCAGGTGACCGATGAAGAGGTCACTGAAAGCGTCAAGAAAATTTTGAATGAACCGGAATCAGTCTGTCGCCAAACCGGCTTGAACCCTTTCTACACTCAAAATAAACCGCCTGCTGTAAGCACTATGCTTCCTTTTTATCTTTGATATCTTTAAATTGTTAAACTTGTAAACTTCCTTCTGTTTGTGTATAAACAGGGTGATGATCCCTTCTGGAAACGGAAATCCGCACATAAAGCGGCAAAGCCATCCCATCCCAAAACCAAAGCCGTCCAGCGTACCTCAAAGCGGAAAACAGCCGACTGGATCAATATGGAACTTGATGAAGATGCAGATGATCAGGAAGTTGAGGTAGAACTTGACTCACTTGGCTCCCTTTTCATGCACCTCATTAACAATGATCTTTATCAGGAGGACATAGAAGGCAACCAGGCTAATGATGTAGAGGTAATTACCCTTTCCTCCGATTCAGACTCTATGCCAACACAAAAAACCCGTCAAGCGGTCTGGAAAGTAAGGTTTTCTCATCCTCTTGCTTACTTGGATCCAACATTTATTTTGAAGACGCAGCAGCATGAAGCTCGCCGGACAACCCGGCACAGTGGCCAGCAGGTCACTTCGGCCGGTTTACCTGATACTCTAGTTCGGAAGCGCCGAGCTGAGGTCTCTTCCACTTCTGACAATTCTTATCCCAAGGCAGGTTATTTCAGACAACCTCTTAATCCGTCCGATTCAAATTATCAGGTGACACCTCCCTCATCCTCTAGCGAGTCAACAGCAACCCAACTCCCTCCTCTTAAAATTGTAGCTGGGTAAGCATTCAAACCCTTTCTTCAAATGCGTTGCAAATATTGAATAAGATGCTAAACCTTTTTAATTTTGTTTGTAGAGCCAAAGCCAGACCCAGCAAGAAAGCTCGGGTCAACAATCCGTCAGAAGACCAGGCGGTTTTTGAAGAAGAGCAAATAGGTGAACCAGACCAAACTCGTGAACCGGAGGGTACTCATCCTGAAGCTACCTTTGATGAACTGCCCCTTCAAGACCAGAATATTGATGAACAACCAGAAGCTGATCCTGCTGTGCCTGACACTAAACCGGCATCTCCAAACCGGGCTAGTCCGGTGAGAGGTACTCATACTCCATCATCACCCGCAAAAACTACTGAAGGCCGAGGAGATGATGTTATCATTACTGGCATGGGCCACAGCTCTCCTGGCCATCCTGTAATCTTGGACCAACATAGTGCCAAAGAAGAGCGTGCTGCCAGGGAAAAGGGTAAATGGAGCACTGACTTATCAAGCTATGCTCATCTCAGTGCTGAAGAACTTCACTCCGGTTTTTTAAACCTTCTGCACTCAAACCATGACTATGAAGCCGGTTTGGTGAACCTGATGAAGGAACGCTATGAGGTATTTTCATCTCCCTTTATTTCTTGATTCCATTGTTGAAACACTAGCCCAAGTAGCCCCCAAGGGCCGTTTTATGATGTTAATCTTAAACCGGGACTTTGTAATACTTTAATCCTCTCCTGCTGATCCTCAAAATGTCAGGTCCTTAGTGAAAAATAAAAACCGATACTTTACCAATGTAATTATGTAGCTTTCCTTAGTGTAGCCCCCAAAGGCCGGTTTAGCTTTGCAAGGTAATCCGGGTCTTGAATCCATGCGTCCATTTTGAACAGATGTACATTAGCCCCCAAGTGTGAAGGATAATGCTTGCATTGTTTTGGAGACTTATAAAAGATGTATTGATAATAGAGCAAATAGGCATTAGCCCCCAAGTACGAAGTGCATAACTTGTTATACGCTTAGTACTTAGAAAATACATATCCTGTTGTTGACATATCTTCGTTGTTACAGGGCGAGCTAAGCAATAGAGATGCCCGAACCGCCGATTTGCAAGAGAACATGAAGTCCCAACAAGCAGAGGCTGTGAAAGCCAAGGAGGAGCTGACCAAAGCCCTGACAGCTATGGAAAAACTAAAGGAGTCTTTTAACAAAGGAACGTGCTGACTAGGAAACCAAAAAGGCTGGTTTAACCAAAAGAGCTGAAGATGTCGAAGCAGCCCTGAAGCCAGTTGTAGATGAACTAACTAGTTTGAAGCGGCAAATCAACGCCATGACGTTCGTTGTATTTGGTAAGTATCTCCTTATGTTGTTTGTCCAATTCGTGAGATCTCATTGTTTACCAGTTGAGCTGATGTTAAATCATGACAAGCACTCGCATTACTCATCTGGGCACTGATATGCAGATGAAGCTTAAAGCGGCTTACACCTTAATAGAACAGCTTTACTCTGGATCCCAGCATGCGATATGCACTGCAGCCTACAATAAATCGGCACCAACACTGATTAAAGAAACCCTTGAGAAGCTGGCCATGCTACCAGCCCGGATTACTGAACTGAAGAAGGCAGCCGCAAGAGCAGGAGCGCTGACCGCATTGGCCAAAGCATGGATTTCGGATCTTGAAGTGGATGACATCATTAAAGGATATCCAAGTGTGAAGGAGGAAGGTTCAAACTTCGACAATGATGATCTCTGAAGGCTGACAAAGGAGATGCGGCCAATAGCCAGCAAACTGGCAGAAGACACATATTTATCTCATTTCCAGCCGGCTTACGACACTGAAGGGAAGAGACAGCCTGCCGAAATCCATGAAGTCGAAGAACTTGTGCCTCCAATCCGTAAGCATACTTACGCTCCTGACATTTACCCCTCCAACCTTATCCATGAAGAAGTCATGTTTCAAGCTTTAACCGGAATCGATTGGTCAAAGGTTGATTTCCAGCGTCTGGGGAGGGATGAAGAAGAAGTGATTGCACCAAATGATCCTCAACCGTCAATCCCTCCAGACGAAGCATCTTAAACCGGCAACCGGTTTACCAGCTATTATGTGCCACTGCTTTGAAACAATTATTCAATTGGATCCGTTTTGAAGCTTCTTGTAATAGGATAGCAAAACCCTATTATTTGTCATGCCCTCAAGCATGTTTATGTTGCTTTGACATGCGGAAAACTTGTTTCACTTTTTTGGGATCTATTTATGCATAGCCCATGATGATTTGTGTTCCTGGATGCAAGAACTTGAGAGTGTCCTAGTGGTTTACCACTAGACGGGTCATGATGCCAAAAAATATACAATACTTGGATGAATAATCAAAGTCTGTATTAAAAATAACATCTGCAACATACCTCGTTGGCTGACCAAATGTTTGTATGGTAAAGGTGAAAACATCAATCCGGGGCATTGATAAGTCCTGGCTCTTTTATCGTTGCATGTAAAAATCATATTGGGCTAAAAAGCCGTTGAGTTGTTTGTATAAGAATGGTGACATCTAGTCAAAATCAGACCGGAGCAGTTTGCTACCGGTTTAGAATCTGATCATGTACTGACAACTAAGCGTTGAAAGTCAAGCCGGGTTTGTAATAAACACCAGTTTATCAGAAAATATTCATAAATCCCTTACCAAAAGATGTTAAGACAAAAAATACAAAAGAAATATGCCAGGCTTTTCATGGGCTGACAGGACCTAAATCGAGGCTTTTCATGGGCTTCCAGGCCGCTGAGTTAAACCATTTTGCAAAGCCTTTTAAGATGGACCTCAATCTTTAACCAATCACCATTTTAACTTTGACAAGTTCAGGGTCCATGGGATTGACTTGTCAAATGTTCGATGGGTCATACCAGGTTTACCTGGACGGAGTGGCTTACTTAAAGAGGTAGGATAACCCGGGGTTTTAGGAGAATACACCTGGCTTCCAAGCCTGGCTTGATAGCCTATTACAAGGGTTGAAAACTCATTGTTCTTTGAGAAGCAAAGAGCCCCCAAGTAATATGTGAGCTGTGCTCGGTGGATACCTATGTTGAGCTGTGCTTAATGCAACAGACTCTCTTTGGCTCCACATAATTTCCTTTTGGCTTAACGCGTATCAAGAGGTGTAGCTATGGTGCGATAACAACCAAGACCCCTAGAGATATCCTTTTGTGGTGTTAAACCGATCAAGAGGTGTAGCTATGGTGTGACAACAACCAAGCCCCCTAGTGATATCCCTTTGTGGTTTCAAACCGATCAAGAGGTGTAGCTATGGTTCAGATATGACCAAGCCCCCTAGTGATTTTCTTTATATCTGTGCGGCCGCAGAGACCGGTTTAACAAAACTCCGCTTTGTCAGTAGAAACCCTTGTAAGCTCACACACGATGTAAAAAGAACAGAGACCCCGCTTTATTCAAGGCTCTGGTTTATTATATAATATATACACTGTCATAAATATGTACATACGAAGAGCCTGTGGCTCAAGTATAGTAAGGCCAAAGAAGAGCTATATTCCACGGTCGCTTGGTCTCCTCCTTCGATTTACATGAGTCTTTGTGCTCTCGAACATCAATGAGGTAGTATGACCCGTTGTGCAGATTCTTGCTGACCACAAAAGGTCCTTCCCAAGGTGGGGATAATTTGTGCATATCAGTCTGATCTTGGATGAGGCGGAGCACCAGATCGCCCTCTTGAAAAGTTCTGGTCTTAACCCAGCGGCTGTGATAACGTCGGAGATCTTGTTGACAAATCGCCAAACGTGCTGCTGCAAGATCACGCTCCTCATCTAACAGGTCCAGGGAATCCTGACGTGTTGTCTCATTATCAGCTTCAATATAAGCTACCACCCAAGGTGAGTCATGACGTATGTCACTAGGAAGAACTGCCTCCGCTTCGTAAACCATGAAGAAAGGCGTGTAACCCGTAGATCTGTTGGGTGTGGTGTTGATGCTCCATAACACAGAAGGTAACTCCTCAACCCAACAACCCGGTGTCCGCTTCAAAGGAACCATAAGCCGGGGTTTAATACCTCTCAAAATTTCTTGATTTGCCCTCTCTGCTTGACCATTAGATTGGGGGTGAGCTACCGATGCTATATCAAGCCGAATGTGCTCACGTTGGAAAAATTCCTCCATCTCTCCCGTTGACAGATTAGTACCATTATCAGTTATAATACTGTGTGGAAAACCAAACCAGATCACCTTGAACTGAACCGTCGTGGCCGCATCACACTTACTGACTGGCTCTGCTTCTACCCATTTGGTGAATTTGTCAACTGCCACTAACAAGTGGGTCTTTTTGTCCTTGGAGCACTCAAAGGGTCCAACCATATCAAACCCCCAAGTCGCAAACGGCCACGTTATTGGAATCATCCTCAACTCCTGAGCCGGAATATGTGCACGGCATGCAAATTTTTGACAACCATCACATCATTTAACTAAATCCCCAGCATCAGCATGAGCTGTTAACCAATAGAAACCGTGGCGAAAAGCTTTAGCCACCAAAGACTTTGAACCGGTGTGATGACCACAATCCCCTTCATGGATTTCTCGCAAAATCTCACAACCCTCCTGAGGAGTTACACAACGCTGAATTGCCCCTGTGATGCTATAATGATGTAACTCCCCGTTGATTATGGTCATTGACTTGGAACGCCGGATTACCTGTCGGGCCAAGGTTTCATCCTCCGGTAACTCGCCCTAGTTCATGTAAGCCAGGTACGGGATTTTCCAATCCGGTATGACATGCAAAGCTGCCACCAATTGAGCCTCCGGGTCAGGAATAGCCAACTCCTCCTCTGTTGGTATCTTGACCGACGGATTATGCAATATATCAAGGAAGACATTTGGTGGGACCGGTTTATGTTGAGAACCAAGGCGGCTTAAAGCGTCCGCCGCTTCATTCTTTCGCCGATCTATATGGTCCACCTGATAACCCTTGAAGTGACCAGCCACTGTGTCCACCTCTCATCGATATGCAGCCATGAGTGGGTCTTTAGAATCCCAAGTGCCAGACACCTGTTGAGCCACCAGATCTGAATCCCCAAAGCACTTAACCCGGCTTAAGTTCATCTCCTTAGCCATCCGAAGACCGTGGAGTAAGGCCTCATACTCAGCTGCATTGTTAGTACAAGGGAACATTAAACTAAGGACATAACAAAACTTGTCACCTCGTGGGGAAGTTAGTATGACTCCAGCCCCCGAGCCCTCCAACTGTCTGGATCCATCAAAGTGAATAGTCCGATACGTGTTATCTGGTTTTCCTCTAGTGCCTGCAACTCGAAGTCCATGAGTGCTTGGGATTTAATCACTGTGCGAGGTATGTATTTGAGCCCGTGAGGTCCAAGCTCAGTAGCCCACTTGGCAATCCGGCCAGTTGCTTCTCTGTTTTGAATGACATCTCCCAGGGGGGCTGAACTGACCACTGTGATAGGACAACCCTGAAAATAATGTTTAAGCTTCCGGCTTGCCATAAACACTCCATACACCAGCTTCTGCCAATGTGGATACCTCTGCTTTGATTCAACGAGAACCTCACTGATATAATAAACCGGTCATTGAACCGGATATTGCTTTCCAGCTTCCTTGCGCTCCACCACAATAGCCACGCTAACAGCTCGGGCATTAGCAGCCACATACAGCAATAACGGCTCTTTATCGATTGGGGCTGCAAGCACAGGTGGTTCAGCTAACTGCCTCTTCAGATCCTCAAATGCTTTATCAGCCGCCTCACTCCAGACAAAATCATCTGTTTTCTTGAGCATCTGATATAGAGGGATAGCCTTCTCCCCAAGACGACTGATAAACCGGCTCAAAGCTGCAATCCGGCTGGCCAAATGTTCAACGTCATTGATAGACGCCGGTTTAGCCAAAGATGTAATTGCTGAGATTTTTTTCTGGATTAGCCTCAATGCCTCTGTTTGACACTAGAAAACACAAGAGTTTGCCTGCCGCGACACCAAAGACACACTTGTCCGGATTGAGCATCATCTTGTAAACCCGCAGGTTGTCAAAGGTTTCTCTCAAATCATCTATCAATGTTTCCTCCTTCTTGGACTTTATCACAATATCATCTACATATGCATGAACATTGCGCCCAATCTGCTTATGAAGACAATTATGAACACAACGTTGATAAGTCGCCTGGGCACTCTTGAGCCCAAAAGTCATGGAGAAATAGCAGAAGGCTCCATAGGGAGTTACTAAAGCCGTCTTCTCCTGGTCCTTAACTGCCATTTTGATCTGATGATAGCCAGAATAAGCATCCAGAAAACACAAACGGTCACAACCCGCCGTAGCATCAATAATCTGATCAATACGAGGGAGGGCAAAGGGATCTGCAGGGCAAGCCTTGTTCAAGTCTGTGTAATCCACACACATACGCCAAGTGCCGTTTTTCTTAAGAACTAGCACTGGATTAGCCAACCACTCCAGGTGGAAGACCTCCATGATAAACCCTGCGGCCAACAACCGAGCTACCTTTTCACCAATAGCCTTGCGCCTTTCTTCATTGAAGCGGCGGAGAAACTGCCGGACCGGTTTAAACTTAGGATCAATGTTAAGTGTGTGCTCAGCAAGTTCCCTTGGTACACCTGGCATGTCAGAAGGTTTCCATTCAAATATGTCCCGATTCTCACGGATGAACTCAATGAGCGCGCTTTCCTATTTGGGATCCAGGTTAGCGCTGATGCTGAACTGCTTGGATGAATCACTAGGAACAAAATCAACCATCTTAGTATCTGTGGCCGATTTAAATTTCAACACCGGATCGTGTTCTGTAGTTGGATTTTTCAAAGAAGTCATATCTGCCGAATCAACTTGGTCTTTATAAAACTTCAGCTCCTCCGTGGCACAAACCAACTCAGCATAAGCCGCATCACCTTCCTCACATTCCAAAGCGATCTTCCTGCTCTTGTGTACTGTGATGGTCCCCTTATGACCTGGCATTTTAAGCTGTAGATAAACATAACACGGTCTTGCCATGAACTTAGCATAAGTCGGTCGCCCAAACAAAGCGTGATATGAACTTTTGATTTTTACCACCTCAAAAGTCAATGTTTCTAATCTTGAATCATGATCATCCCCAAAAGCTACCTCTAAGGCTATCTTCCCCACTGGATATGCAGACTCACCAAGCACCACACCATGAAAAACGGTGATTGACGGTTTAAGATTCTTATCTGTCAACCCCATACGATGGAAGGTATCATAATATAGAATGTTGATACTACTTCCCCCATCCATGAGTACCTTAGTGAACTTATATCCCCCAACTTGAGGGGTCACCACTAAGGCCAGATGACCCGGATTGTCAATCTGGGGCGGGTGATCCTCTCTACTCCATAAAATGGGTTGCTCAGACCAGCGCAAATACTGAGGCACCACCGGTTCAACAGAGTTTACTGCCCTCTTGTGAAGCTTCTGATCACGCTTACACAAGCTAGTGGTGAAGACATGATATTGCCCACTATTTAACTGCTTAGGATTGCTCTGATAACCCGACTGCTGCTGCTGCTACTGGTTCCCCTGATGGTTGTAACCTCCCTGGTTGCGACCGCTGGAGTTCGGGCATCCATGGTTTAGGCGTTACGGGGCACGGCGGGCGCGGCCGATGGTCTTTATGGGTTTCTGGGATCGCCAGGAGCACGCGGAGGCAACGAGCACAATTGGAGGAGCTCGGGAGCACGAAGCTCACCGGCCATGGCGGCGGCCGGAGCTCGGGTTCGCGGTGACGGTGACTAGCGAATGGGTAAGGAGGGGGTGAGCAAGGGGGGAGGAGCAGGAGCTCACAGTGAACTCGATGGCGTCGTCGGTGAGGTCGGGGAAGCCCGGAGGGCGACGAATCGGACGGGGCGGCGCTCGGGGCAGAGGGAGAAGACAACAACGATGGCGGCGCTTGGGGCAGAGGGAGAAGACAACGATGATGGCGGCGCTGCAGGGCGCTCTGGCATCGTTTGGCTTGGCGAAGATGACGAGAAGGTGAAAGTGTGTTATATCGACTAGAGGGGGGGTGAATAGGCGATTTTTATGAAAGTCTTCAAAACGTGGAAGTTATGAAGACAAACGATAGAAATAAACCTATTACCATGCAGCGGAAGGTAGACTACACTAGGCAAGCCATAGTCAAGTATTCAATAAAGTGAAAGCACAATGACTTAATAGCAGCAATGTAGTAAGGATCAGGTAGGAAGATATTATGAAGCCATACAGAACATGCAGTCACTCAGTGAAGACAAAAGATAGTGCAAACATACAATGACTTCACAAGGAGCAACAGTAAGTAAAGGGAGGGGAAGATGAAACCAGTGACACGCTGAAGACAATGATTTGTTGGACCAGTTCCAGTTGCTGTGACAACTGTACGTCTGGTTAGGGCGGCTAGGTATTTAATCCTTAGGATAGCTAGTCCCGGACACCCATTCCTGAACACGCAGCTCAGGACACCCAGTCCTCACCGTATTCCCCTTGAGCTAAGGTCACACAGACCTCGCCCAATCACTCTGGTAAGTCTTCAAGGTAGACTCCCAAACCTTCACAGACTTCGTTCACCGGCAATCCACAATGTCTCTTGGATGCTCAGAACGCGACGCCTAACTGGCTGGAGGATGCACAGTCCTCAAGTGTAATAAGTCTTCAGATCACACAGACAAGAAGACTTAAGTGATGCCCAATTCTCTTTGGCTCTGGGTGGTTAGGGCTTTATCCTCGCAAGGAATTCTCTCTCAAAGGCTTCGAGGTGGGTTGCTCTCAAACGACAAAAGCGGTACTCTCAATCTGTGCAGCCAACCGTTTATGGTTGTAGGGGGTGGGCTATTTATAGCCACTATGCAACCCGACCTGATTTGTCTGAAATGACCCTGGGTCACTAAGGAACTGACACGTGTTCCAACGGTTAGATTTCAAACTCACACGGCAACTTTACTTGGGATGCAAGCAAAGCTGACTTGTCCGACTCTGGACAAGATTCGCTCTGATAGTCTTCACTCGAAGATATAGGTTTTGGTTAGGCATCACTTCAGTCATTCTGACTGGTTCTCTCTGACCTCACTTAACAGTATGGTGGTTCCTATGACTCAACACAAAAGAAAAAGAACTACGAAAGATCTAAGTCTTCGAGCTCCATAGGCTTCATGTGGTGTCTTCTCTTGTCATAGTCTTCAATGTGAATATCTTCATATACCACCTTTGACTTCAATGTCTTCATACATTTTTAGGGGTCATCTCTGGTAGGAAAACCGAATCAATGAGGGACTTCTACCTGTGTTATCCTGCAATTCTCATAAACACATTAGTCCCTCAACTAGGTTTTTTGTCAATACTCCAAAACCAACTAGGGGTGGCACTAGATGCACTTACAATCTCCCCCTTTTTGGTGATTGATGACAAACTAGTTGAAGTTTTCAACGGGGAATATAATCTGTGAAATTGTAAAGGATAAGGAATTGTCTTCATAAGTTGCAAGGGCTCCCCCTGAAGATGTGCATATAAGTAATTTGCTTTTGGAATGCAAATGCACATGGCAGGTTGTACTTGTGGAGATCCACTTCAACTTATGATGACAATCCACTATGCATGTGAAAGTCTATGAAGATAATGACAATGCATAATGGAAAATGGACGTCTGCATAATGATCTAAGTGCGGAATTTATCGTCGCACATGCGGAATTTATCATCGCAAAACAAAGTGGCAGATAAGTAGCAGACGACCATCGAGTTTAAGTGTTACAACTCAAAGAACCAAATGTAGCAAAACGAGAGTTGTAAGCACGAAGCAAAATATAAAGCACCCGCCCATATGGACCCGCTTGAAGACTATCAACCTCATATGCTTCTCCCCCTTTTGTCAGTAAGGACCAAAAAGGTTTGAAGACATAGAGCATCTACTCGTTCCCATGCGGAGTAGGTGAAGTAGCAGGGTCGTTGGTGGTGTTTGGCGGTGCTGAAGAGTTTGGAGCAGAGTTGACGTGTGCTGAAGGAGGTGGTGGTGAAGTAGCATCATCTTCATCCTCGATAACTCTGGCAGTCACTGTTGCAGCAGATGAAGAGAACTCAGAGTCTTCAAGGGATGGAGTTCCTCGCAGCACAACCCTTTGAGGAGGTGTGGAGTCAAACTTGAATCGCTCAGTGAAGCCATCCTCTTGAAGATCAGCTTCAGAACACATCATTGTGAGCCCTTTCCATGTGCGGCGACAGGTTTCATGGGCAACGAAAGTATTCTTGGTGGCAAGATTGCGAATGCGATTAACATCCACCAAGAGGCCTTTCATCTGACGCTTTAGCCAGTCATGATGCCTATCCTGTTTCTGATGAAGAGCCACAAAAAGCTCTCGGTCGTTGAGAACACGAGTGCGCTTCTTGGGTCTTGGAGCAGTTGTACTATCAGTGGCTTCAGTGGAGGCAGGGTGTGGTGCACGTGTAGTGCCAGCTAAAGGATACACCCGAGTGACTGCTTCAACTCCTTCAATGTTCTGAGAGAAACTCTGATGCTCTGCATTCTGAAGACTTAGAGGTTCCTTTGCAGGCTCAGGATAGATGACTTCAGTAGAGATATCCACATCAGGCAGAAAAATCCTATGATTGCGAGCAGATGGCTGATATGAGATATCGGAGTGAAGTTTAATTAGCCGCATTACCCATGGGGCGTAGAACTTCAAGCCAAACAGATCAGAGCCTGATGTAGCAAGTTGGCGGATGAATAAGTCCTGTGCATTGAAGCATTTTCCATGAAGAATATAGAAGACCAAAGTCTTCATTGCACCCTCAAGCTTGGCATTTGGAGAGTGTCCTTTGATGGGCCAAAGAGTTCGCCTGATGATGTGATATATGGTTCTTGGCAGATACTCAAGGTCTTCAACAAAGAACTCTGTTGGATAAGCAGCATCTTGGGGCAATGGCTTCATCATGCTGAGCATCTGACTCATATCAGGTTCCGGCTAAAGATGCTCTTAATAGCTTCACTATGCAGCTGACAGCCATGCTCGTAGAGATCGCCAGGAGTGGGCAAACCAGTGAGCTCAATGATGTCAAATGCATTGGCTTCGTGATTAACGTTTCCGGTCATCCACTCCAGGACCCAAGTCTTCGGATCTCTGCTGTACCCGCGGATATGAAGTGTGGCATAGAATTGGAGCAGCGGCTCTTCATTCCAATGCTCTTGGTTAGTAACGAACGACAGTAGTCCAACTTCCTTGAAGCAATCCAAAGCTTCTTCCAAACAGGGCAGACCAGTTATGGCTTCAATGTCAAGGCGCTTGTGTGGGAAGATGTGACCTTGGTTGTAAAGAATGCATGAGTAATAGCTTCACTGAGGATAGCTCCAGAACCGATCAGATGATATCCTTTCCCTTGAGTAGGGGTTCCTGGAGCTATCGAAGAATGTGTTGTCTGCCCTGAAGCCATTGATATTGAAGGAGCCAGGTGCTGATGCAGGACCTGGGAACCTTGGCAATCTTGGGATTGGCTTTTGTACCTGAGGCCTGTGCTCAACATGATAGTCGAACTGGGGACCGGCAGCAGACTCAGGAACAGAAGTGACGGGGTCAGTGGCTTCGCTGTCTTCTTCTTCCGTTGGGGAGGGCTCCACATTAGCTTCATTGGTGGTTGTGGCAGCCGCAAGATTTTCAAGCATGTTCTCCTTGACAACTGCTTCTTGGTGGGACAGTGGAGTGGCAACTTGTGGGACTTCATCTTCCGCGGCTGATGCAGCCGGATTGTCTTCAGCAGAGACTTGAGGCCTTGGACCTTTGTGAAGCCTGCGCAAAGCAGGTGACCCCTATGGAGTTGGAGTGGGCTGGGCCTCATAGTCTTCTTCCTCTTGTGAGCAATCTGCCCATGAAGCATCCTGTGCAATTGGCGTCAGTGGACGACCAATGCTGATGAGTTCGCTGTTTTCAAACTGAGGAAGGACTGCACCATCTTCTACATTGTCATGTTGACCAATGTCTTCAGCAGCGATGGGATCAGCTGCTGGAAGGTCTTCAGCTTCATGAGCCTCTGTGGAAGCAGGCTCATGGATAGTCAGTTGGCGTTCAGCTTCAGGATAGACCATAGAAATGGGTTCAACTATCAAGGGCTCTGTGGGAGCAGCCCGATCTTTCTTGGTCTTCCTCTTCTTCTTGGAGGGGGCAGTTGGAGAGGCTTCAGAATGTTTCCTCTTCCTGGCTTCAGCCTCAGCAGTCCTTGTCTTCTTGAGCTCTGAAGCGGTTGACCGGCTTTTTGGCTTCGAGCCAGTCAGTCTAGTTGGGAAGACAATCGGAACTGCTTCCTGCCTTGGTGCGTCAGGTTCAGCCATAGCAGGCTTCTTCTTCTTCTTTGCGGCCATCCTGGGGTCGATGCCAGGATGCCCAAGGGCCTTGCGCTTCTCAGCCTCATTGTAGGCTTGCACACATCTGTCAACCAGAGTCTTCATGTGCTCACGCGAACCCTGAGCTTCTGCATGTTTCTTTACAAAGGCTTCCTTGAGCTCGTGCATCATACTCTTGAAGTTCTTCACTTCCTGCATGCTGAGCTTGGCCATATGCTTCTTGAACTGAGCCTTTTCATAGTCAATCTTTTGCTTCAGTTCAACAATGCGCTGGGCAATAGCAAGCTCTGAAGCAATGGCGCCTTGGAAGGCGACACTGAGGCCAATGGGTAGCTGCAGATCTTCAAAGCTGATGTTTGGCATGTCAAACCACTCGTCAATGAAGTTGTGGATGATGGTCACATCAAAGAGAGGCAGATCATTGAAGATTTCTGCTTCTTCTTTGCTCTTGATGAGTTGCTCAAGAGCGTCATCTGCTAGATCTTCATCACTTGACAGATCAATGTCGTCATTGCGCAGAATGGCAGCAGCAGTTAGCTCTTGTCCGGTGTGAGGCAGAGGCATCTTGACCTTCTGGGGCTTGGAGATGCGAGATAAGTCTTCGGACTGCACACTGTCTTCAGGAGGTGCAGTTGCCAGTGGCTTCGCCCATGAATTTTTGGTGAGGGGGCAGGCTTTGAAGCTTTAGGCTTCTTCAACTTCTTTGTCTTCAGCGCTGCAGGCGCTTCTTCAGATTCAGCGTCAGCTGCAGGCTCATTCACTGCAGTCCCTTGAACCAAGATACGGGTGATGAGGCCTTCAAGGTTGTAGAAGGGACCAATGACATTGGGTTCTGCATCTCGAGTGCCATCTGCCCTTGGTGCTGAGGGACCAGGGTTGAAGTCTAACCCCAAAGTCTTCTTGTTCTGCTTCGCTGAGTTCTGGGCAAACTGGAAGTTGCGCTTGAACAGATTGTCGTCACGACGCCATAGTAGTGACGATGGATGTGCATCAGCAGGCTGTGGCCCACGGACCATGCAGGGATAGAAGCCTTGTGCAATGGCTTCATCTCTGGACCTGGGTAGAAGATTCTTGTATAGGATGTCTCCCCACGGTCTCTTTATGGCATTTTTCTCAGCATATTCCTGGGTTACAAATCGGTATTTGAACCATTGTTTTGCCCAATATCTTCGAATCCATTGGATTCGGGTCTTGCGCTGATTGTAATCCTCTTCAGGATCTATTTTGTACAGTTCTGAGAGTTCATCTGGCAGATCTCTGGATGTTTCTCCACAACGCTTTCTGCCACCCTTCCTTGATGCTTTCTCTGAAGCCATAAACTTTAACTTGAAAGGCTTCAACACGTTCGAGGCTTCAAAGGTTTTCGCTTGCTGGACCAACAGGAACTGGCTTCGGGAGAATTAATGTGATGCTGTAAGAATTCTGCAAATGAATGCAGACTATGAGAACCAAAGGATTCTCCCATGGACATGTACCTGTGACAGCATTAAGGTGTGAGGGAAGGGGAAGAGGTCATATGCATTCTCAGAAGATTTTGAAGATAAATCAATTTATAAGACATTGACCTCATCGTGCGAAGACATTCACTCATAGATAAGGAGTTGGTTCCAGATTTGTACGAATCCACAGATCAGTACAAGTGAGGAATCTAACTACTTTGTGAAGCATAAGTGAATATACTAGGCATGTTATGAGATGCAGTATGAGAGAGATCTAACTTGTGTGAATAGAAACTGCTTGTGGTAGAAAGTGACAAATCCATAGGATCAACGGTGTTGTAAAAAGGAAGTTTTATTTACCACACTAAGAACTGCTAGACGAAGTGGAAGATGAGGCCGAGCAGTTCGATCTTCCGTGCCCTAACTTGGCGACGGAGGACACCTACGGCGACGGCGGAGAGGACGATGTCCGCGGTCGGCGTGAAGACGGCATCGGAGAGGTTGCGGCAGCGAAGCGCTTCGTCGCCGGCGTCGTCGAGGGCTAGCGGTGGCGCTAGGGTTCGTGCGAGAGTGGAAGAAGAGATAATGACCGCTGTGAAGTGTGTATTTATAGGTACATGGGCGGCACTGCGCTATTACACAGGTGCCCCTGGCGATTTGCATCTGAGGAACACGTGGCCATTATGCGGAATTTTGGGGTTTGTTCCACGTCCCACGCACGCCTTGATTGTCGGGTGGTCGTTCCTACTTCTCCGGGTTTCATGTGGAGGAATGAGCATTGAAAATGGACTGAATGGTTGTCTCTGTATCTTCTGTTGACAAGGACATAGAGAAGACATTCGACAGTTTCAATAGAATGCATATGATTTGGAGAGATAGAATTTGAGATAGAAAGCATAGAGAGGTTAGGGTCCGATCACATTCACTTAGTTCAAAAGATTCAACAATGAAGACATAGCTATAAGTGAATGCTGTAGAGGACAGAACACTAATATATATATATAATTAACATAGTGAAGATAATCATGAAGATATGTTGAGATCGAAGCCAAATCAAATGTGAAGACATTGCAAGGTAACGCCATGAGTGAAACACTTCAAAATAGAACATTTGGTGGTGGCGTTACCCACCGTATAGGAAGTATTAGACCCAGACACGGCGCACAATTATCGTGGAGCTCCGAAGTCAAATTCCACATTAATGTATTCACACTTAGAATGTATGTCTTCATTGATTGAAGATATACTTTACTTCGTGTGTTGCACATCTAAGTCATCAATATGCATTAGGGTTAGGATGTGTGCCTGATCACAGGACATTTGAGAATTCTAGGATATTTAGCTCACACCGTAACTTGTGCAAAATCCCTTCTCATCCAAGGGCTTGGTGAAGATATCTGCCAATTGCTCTTCAGTGTTGACGTGTATGATATCAATATCTTCCTTCACAACATGATCTCTGAGAAAGTGATGACGAATTTCAATGTGCTTTGTCTTCGAGTGCTGAACTGGGTTGTTGGCGATCTTGATGGCGCTTTCATTGTCGCAGTAAAGTTGCACTTGCTTCAGATGAATGCCATAGTCCTTGAGTGTTTGCTTCATCCACAGAAGCTGAGCGCAGCACGATCCAGCAGCAATGTATTCAGATTCAGCAGTGGAGAGAGATACACAGTTCTGCTTCTTTGAAGACCAACATACAAGTGATCATCCCAGAAAGTGACATGTGCCTGATGTAGACATGCGATCAACTTTGTCACCAGCATACTCAGCATCCGAGAATCCAACCAGATCAAACTCTGAGCCCTTTGGATACCATAGTCCTAGAGTTGGGGTGTGAGCCAAATATCTAAGAATTCGCTTCACAGCTAAGTGATGCGACTCCTTCGGTGCCGCTTGAAATCGAGCACACATGCAAACACTAAGCATAATATCTGGCCTAGATACACATAGATAAAGTAAAGAACCAATCATGGAGCGGTATACCTTTTGATCAAATTCTTTACCATTGTCGTCGGGACCCAGATGATGTTTGGCTGGCATTGGTGTTGTGAAGCCTTTGCAGTCTTGCATACCGAACTTCTTCAGGCAATCTTTGAGATACTTCTCTTGAGATATGAAGATGCCGTTGCGTTGTTGTCGTATTTGAAGACCGAGGAAGAACTTCAGCTCCCCCATCATGGACATCTGATATTGCTCTTGCATCATATATCCAAACTCTTCACTGTACTTCTGATTGGTGCAGCCGAAGATAATGTCATCCACATATATTTGGCACACAAACAGTTCACCATCATATGTCTTCGTGAAGAGAGTGGGATCTAGGGAACCAGGTATGAAGCCTTTGCTCTTCAGGAAGTATTTGAGTGTGTCATACCAGGCCCGAGGGGCTTGTTTGAGGCCATACAGTGCCTTGTTGAGCTTGTATACCATGTCAGGATGTTTTGGATCTTCAAAGCCAGGCGGTTGTGCAACATACACTTCTTCTTCAATCTTGACATTGAGAAAAGCACTCTTCACATCCATTTGATATAGAAGTATGTTATGATGATTTGCATAGGCCAGCAGTATGCGTATGGCTTCAAGTCTAGCCACGGGAGCAAATGTTTCATCGAAGTCAATGCCTTCCACTTGAGTATATCCTTGAGCAACGAGACGAGCTTTGTTTCTGACAACTTGACCATGCTCATCTTGCTTGTTGCGGTATATCCATTTGGTGCCTATTATATTGTGCTTCCATGGATCAGGACGCTTAACTAGTTCGCATACATTATTCAGCTCAAACTGTTGAAGCTCTTCTTGCATAGCTTGAATCCATTCAGGTTCCATGAAGGCTTCTTCAACTTTCTTGGGTTCTGTTATTGAGACGAATGCGAAGTGCCCACAGAAATTTGCTAGCTGAGTTGCCCTTGAACGAGTGAGTGGACCAGGTGCATTGATGCTATCAATTATTCTTTCAATCTGCACTTCATTGGCAACGCGAGGATGTACTGGGCGAAGACTTTGCTCTTGCTGATCATTGTCATTGTTAGAAGGAATGTCTTCAGGCTGAGCATTGTCTTCATGTTGATCAGGTGCTGAGATGATAAGTTCTTCTTTAGGATGAGCTTCAGAAGGTATAATTTCTCCAGTTCCCATTAGCTTGATTGATTCACTGGATGGAACTTCATCTAGCACATTTGGTAGTTGCTCTCTTTATGAACCATTGGTCTCATCGAACCGCACATCCACTGTTTCAACCACTTTGTAATGAAAGAGATTGAAGACTCTGTAGGAGTGCGAATCCTTTCCATATCCAAGCATAAAACCCTCATGTGCTTTTGGTGCAAACTTTGAGGTGTGATGTGGGTCCTTGATCCAGCACCTTGAGCCAAATACTCTGAAGTAACTGACATTTGGCTTCTTGCCAGTAAGGAGCTCATAAGATGTCTTGTTCAGAAGCTTGTGAATATAAACACGATTGATTGTATGGCATGCAGCATCAATGGCTTCAAGCCAGAATTTTCTTGGGGTCTTGTATTCATCTGGCATCGTTCTGGCTATCTCAATGAGTGTTCTGTTCTTGCGTTCGACGACGCCATTCTGCTGTGGCGTGTACGGGGCTGAGAATTCATGTGTGATGCCCAAGGTATCAAGATATGTATCAAGGCCAGTGTTCTTGAATTCAGTGCCATTATCACTTCTGATGTGCTTTATCTTGGCGCCATAATTGTTCATAGCTCGATTTGCGAAGCGTCTGAAGACATCCTGCACTTCAGTCTTGTAAAGGATTATGTGCACCCAAGTGTATCTAGAATAATCATCAGCAATAATGAAGCCATAGAGGCAAGTAGTAGTAGTAAGAGTTGAGTAATGAGTGGGACCGAAAAGATCCATGTGAAGCAGTTCGAAGGGTCGAGTAGTGGTCATGATTGTCTTCGAGGGATGTTTGGCCCTCGTCATCTTTCCTGCCTCACAGGCACCGCATAAGTGATCTTTCTTGAACTTGACGCCTTCGATGCCTATGACATGCTTCTTCTTTGCCAGGGTGTGGAGGTTCCTCATGCCAGCATGCCCAAGCCTCCGATGCCAGAGCCAGCATTCTGAAGCTTTTGCTAGAAGACATACGGCAAGCTGTGGTCCTGCTGAGAAATCTACTACGTACAGATCATCTTTTCGATACCCTTCAAACACTAGAGACTTGTCAGATTCCATTAGTACAAGGCAACGATATTTTCCAAATATTACGATCATGTTCAAATCGCAAAGCATTGAGACAAACATTAATTTGAAGCCAAGGGATTCAACAAGCATGACTTTATCCATGTGTTGATCCCTTGAGATTGCAACTCTACCTAGACCCAATACCTTACTTTTACCAGTGTCAGCAAATGTGATGTGGCTTTTGTCGGATGGACGTAAGGTTGAGTCCATAAGAAGGCTTATTTTGCCAGTCATGTGATTTGTACACCCACTATCAATAATCCATTCTGAAGATGCTGGTGTCGTACCCTACAGTGCAGTTAGGGGGGTAGGCTTCACCAAGAGCATTGTGAAGCAAAAACATTTGTCGAACCAATGGGTTATGAAAGCTTAGATCCAGGTTAGGACTAATAGGGAGAGTAGCAAGCGATTCAGGAACGAAGTACATAGTAAGACCATTCGGGCATTTAATCTTGCGCCCTACAAGATGTTTAAGGTCCCCAGCAATGGCGTCAGACGATTTTGGTTTTCTGCTGGAGACCTTTCCCTGCAAAAGAGAGTTAAGCTTTCTTAGCCACCCACATCTTCAAGGGTGGCTGAGAAGCAATAAGTCTAAGTGCAGCATCTGAGAATTTTGGCTTTGGAGCCCTAGCAAACAATTTTGCAGGCGGACAATAGTACTCATAAGAATAAGCAGAATAGATCTTGGTCTTATGAACATGGCGGTTTGATGAACCGCTCTCATATTCATATGCCTGAGTATGGTTTCCCTGCAAAACATTTGCGTTAGTGCGAGTCAGGTGAGTCCTCTGTCTGTATGAAGCCTTTGGACCGTATGAAGCCTTTGGTCTAAGGTTTGTCTTCTTTACGTGAGGTGTCATGATGACATTCATAGGAAGATTCTCCAGACACCTTTTCGGAACCCAGATCTTCTTCATAGGCGGTCCATTCCTGCAGTTAGTACCAATGTACCTGGCAAACACTTCACCATTCTGATTCCTAAACAGTATATAGTTTGCATCAAAGGATTCATCAATGATAATGGGGTTAGCACAAGTGAAGCCAGATAGATTGGATGGGTCTGCTGAAGGTTCCTTTGCAGCAACCCACATGGTTTTGGGGTACTGCTCAGGTTTCCAGTAAGAGCCATCAGCATTCATTTTCCTTACGAACCCAACACCCTCTTTCCTCGGGTTTCGGTTCAGTATCTGCTTCTTGAGGACATCACATAGTGTCTGATGCCCTTTAAGACTTTTGTACATCCCTGTTTCAAGCAATGTCTTCTACCTAGCATTCTCATCAGCAATAGCAGTGGTATCCTCAGCAGAGGGGTTAGTTACTAGATCAACAGTTGAAGATATTGCAACAGTAGTAGCAGTAGAACATTCAGCAACAAAAGTAGCATTATCACGCTCAATGCATTTAAGACATGGTGGTTCAAATCCTTCCTGAGCGGGACTGATCTGTTTGGCGCGAAGTGACTCGTTTTCCTTTTGAAGATCTTCATGAACCGCTCTCAATTTCTCAAGATCTTGTTTCCTTTGAAGATAATCATAGGAAAGCTTTTCATGAGTTGTTGAGAGAGTTTCATGACGACTTTCAAGTTCCTGATACTCAACGTGAAGATTTTTTATGTCTTCAATTAAGGATTCAGATCGAGTCATTTCAGCACCTAACAGATCATCGCTTCTGTCTAACAGTTTTTGACTATGTTCCATAGCTTTCTGTTGTTCAGTTGCAATTTTAGCAAGTGTTTTGTAGCTGGGTTTTGAATTACAATCAGAGTCATCGTCACTAGATGTTTGATGGTGAGTAGTGCGTGTGTTTACCTTGGCACCGCGTGCCATGAAGCAGTAGGTAGAAGTGGAGTAGTCCTTGTATTTGCATCGGCCTTGGTGATGAGGTCATTGTCTTCAGTATTGAAGATGGACTTGGCAACGTATGTTGTAGCCAGACTTGCGACGCCTGAATCGGACTCCTCCTCAGACTCCACCTCCGCCTCCTCAGAAGCGGACTCCTCCTCTGAATCCATTTCCTTGCCAACAAACGCACGTGCCTTGCCAGATGAGCTCTTCTTGTGTGATGAAGACTTTGAGGAAGACTTGGAAGAAGACTTTGAGGAAGAATTGGAAGAAGACTTTGAGTATTTCTTCTTCTTCTTGTCGTCGGAGTCATATTCCTTGCTCTTCTTCTTCTTTTTGTTCTCATTGTTCCACTGTGGACACTCAGAGATGAAGTGGCCAAGTTTCTTGCACTTGTGACATGCTTTCTTCTTGTAGTCATGAGCAGAAGCTTCATCATTCCTTGAGCTTGATCGGGAAGACTTTCTGAAACCTTTCTTCTTGGTGAATTTTTGGAACTTCTTCACAAGCATAGCAAGTTCCCTTCCAATGTCTTCGGGATCATCAGAACTGCTGTCAGATTCTTCTTCAGATGAGGAGACAGCTTTTGCCTTCAAGGCACGAGTTTGCCCATAGTTTGGACCGTAGATATCTCTTTTCTCAGAAAGCTGAAACTCATGTGTGTTGAGCCTCTCAAGTATGTCAGATGGATCGAGTGTCTTGAAATCAGGACGTTCTTGAATCATCAGGGCTAGGATGTCAAACGAACTATCAAGTGATCTCAGTAGTGTCTTGACGACTTCATGTTTGGTGATCTCAGTAGCGCCGAGGGCTTGAAGCTCATTTGTGATGTCAGTGAGTCGGTCAAATGTGTGCTGGACATTCTCATTGTCATTTCGCTTGAAGCGTTTGAAGAGGTTGCGAAGGACACTGATTCTCTGATCTCTCTGGGTTGAGATGCCTTCATTGACCTTGGAGAGCCAGTCCCAGACCAGCTTAGATGTCTTCAAAGCACTCACACGGCCATACTGTCCTTTGGTCAGGTGACCACAGATGATATTCTTGGCAGTAGAGTTCAGTTGAACAAATTTCTTGACATCAGCAGCAGTGACACCTTCTCCAGCCTTGGGAACGCCATTTTCGACGACATACCATAGGTCGACATCAATGGCTTCAAGATGCATGCGCATCTTATTCTTCCAGTAGGGATATTCAGTTCCATCAAAGACGGGGCACGCAGCGGAGACTTTAATTATCCCTGCAGTCGACATAGCTAAAACTCCAGGTGGTTAAACCGAATCACACAGAACAAGGGAGCACCTTGCTCTGATACCAATTGAAAGTGCGTTATATCGACTAGAGGGGGGTGAATAGGCGATTTTTTATGAAAGTCTTCAAAACGTGGAAGTTATGAAGACAAACGATAGAAATAAACCTATTACCATGCAGCGGAAGGTAGACTACACTAGGCAAGCCATAGTCAAGTATTCAATAAAGTGAAAGCACAATTACTTAATAGCAGCAATGTAGTAAGGATCAGGTAGGAAGATATTATGAAGCCATACAGAACATGCAGTCACTCAGTGAAGACAAAAAATAGTGCAAACATACAATGACTTCACAAGGAGCAACAGTAAGTAAAGGGAGGGGAAGATGAAACCAGTGACACGCTGAAGACAATGATTTGTTGGACCAGTTCCAGTTGCTGTGACAACTGTACGTCTGGTTAGGGCGGCTAGGTATTTAAACCTTAGGACACATAGTCCGGGACACCCAGTCCTGAACACGCAGCTCAGGACACCCAGTCCTCACCGTATTCCCCTTGAGCTAAGGTCACACAGACCTCGCCCAATCACTCTGGTAAGTCTTCAAGGTAGACTCCCAAACCTTCACAGACTTCGTTCACCGGCAATCCACAATGTCTCTTGGATGCTCAGAACGCGACGCCTAACCGGCTGGAGGATGCACAGTCCTCAAGTGTAATAAGTCTTCAGATCACACAGACAAGAAGACTTAAGTGATGCCCAATTCTCTTTGGCTCTGGGTGGTTTGGGCTTTATCCTCGCAAGGAATTCTCTCTCAAAGGCTTCGAGGTGGGTTGCTCTCAAACGACAAAAGCCGCACTCTCAATCTGTGCAGCCAACCGTTTATGGTTGTAGGGGGTGGGCTATTTATAGCCACTAGGCAACCCGACCTGATTTGTCCGAAATGACCCTGGGTCACTAAGGAACTGACAGGTGTTCCAACGGTCAGATTTCAAACTCACACGGCAACTTTACTTGGGCTGCAAGCAAAGCTGACTTGTCCAACTCTGGACAAGATTCGCTCTCATAGTCTTCACTCAAAGATATAGGTTTTGGTTAGGCATCACTTCAGTCATTTTGACTGGTTCTCTTGGACCCCACTTAACAGTACGGTGGTTCCTATGACTCAACACAAAATAAAAAGAACTACGAAAGATCTAAGTCTTCGAGCTCCATAGGCTTCATGTGGTGTCTTCTCTTGTCATAGTCTTCAATGTGAATATCGTCATATACAACCTTTGACTTCAATGTCTTCATACATTTTTAGGGGTCATCTCTGGTAGGAAAACCGAATCAATGAGGGACTTCTACCTGTGTTATCCTGCAATTCTCATAAACACATTAGTCCCTCAACTAGGTTTGTCGTCAATACTCCAAAACCAACTAGGGGTGGCACTAGATTGAGACACAAAGTTCACATCAAGGTGATGGAAATCAGACGACGAGGATTCAAGTTGGTAGGTAGTAATTCCACACTTGGGTAAGGTGGTGCAAGGTTTCAAGGTTGCGAGGAGATAATTGTCATGAACCCATAACAGGGCACCTTGGAGAAGGTGACTCGTTGAACTGTTCCCTTAAGTGGCAAAAAGAATTACTTTTGATCCATAAATCATTAAAACTCTTCATACCATCTTAAGGCAATTTACAATTGATCGTTTGAGATAGCTCAAAGAGACGGCATACTCGGACTAGGATGGATGATGTGGACTACCTTGTTGAAGGCAACGCAAGGGATAATTTTGCTTACGCGTGCTCTCAAGAACTTGAGCATTTCCATATTCATCAAGGTTCTACCAACATCCGTGGCAAGGATCCTGGCAACACGACATACCACCATGATGACTAGTGATGGATGATGCGGATACAAAGGAAGATAACACCTTCTCAGATCTTCCCTTAGCGAGGCTAAGGGAACAGAATCTAGATGATCGACCGAGAGACATTTAGCACTCCGCTTCTAATGTTCTCCTTGATGTGCTAGCGTAATCCATTTATAGATATGGTTTGATATCTAGAACATCAAGTAAAAGGTCGGACTTCGGAAGCTCAAGAATCCATAAGGAATAACTACGGAGGCAGATCCTGCGAGATCTTTATGGGGAGGTGACCAACTTCTTTAACCAAGATGCTACAATAATAGGCCTTCCGGCTAGGTGTGTTGGCCACGACATCCACGTTACCGGTTATAGAGAGACCAACATTATAGTTCTTGGAGTACGTTCCAACCATCATATCTGCCTGAGATTCAGATCTGGTTGGTGTTAGGATATTCCAGACCCATCCAGTCTAGAAAGAAAATGAGAGTTTGCAACACAATTTGACGAGATGACGTTGCGAGATTCTCGGGTAATGAACTATGATAGCAAGCTCCAAAACATGAGCTGGTTCTGCTACAAACCTGTGAACACGCTAACCAAGACGAGCATGAACACGTAGTAGTCTTATAGTAAAACACTATCGAGTTTAGGTGGGGAACCATCATCAAGGATCTTGAAGTCTTACGCAAGTCCATGGATTAGATCCCAAGCATAGACTCCTTTTCCTTAAACAAGTCAATCAATGGCTTGGTGTGCTAGGAACACATATGGAGTGGAGGTAATTAATCTACCAAACCATAGAATACATTCACACATGCATAACTGACTTGGAGTGGTACCAGGGAAAACAAAAACAATCTTTCTCGAACTCACGGCGGTAACTTGCCCCAAATGCACATAAATTCGAGGAAGTCACTTCTTCCATCCAAGCATAAGCTTCATGAACGAAATACGAAGGCATTGCTTATAAAGTTTCCAACACTAGGTTGATGTTCAACATGAATCATGGGGGAGACAAAATGTTGCTGATGGGCTCAACAACAACTCATCGGAATTTCCATATCACGGGACTTCCACCATCATGTGAACACGGTGATAGCATTGGTCAGATCAAAAGATGTAATGGGTATGCTCGAGGAATCAACCACGAGTAAGACAACATTACGAATATCGTTGGTTTTAACTTGATTTGATGATAGCCCATACTCAAATCAAGGTTTGGACAAGACAATAGGTTCAACAACTGATCACGGGGATCGGTCGATGAAGATATCATTTATCTTCAACACACACATACACACACACACACACACACACCACCACCACCACCACCACCACCACCAGGATATCCCTTAACATGAACTAAGTCAGACAAGCTTCCATCTTCCAACTCTCCAAGTTGTTGTTTAGCTCAACCAACTAGCTCAGAGATATCCAACACAGAATCTTGGAGAAGGGGTGATTTATAAGAAAACCAACTTGATCACGAACTCAACATAGCGGTCAGGTGACAGCCAGGTAATACTTCCGAGAAGATCTTCGGAAAATCATGAACCACCGATATGTTACTAAGCTCGAGAACAATCTTGCTTTTCAGAGCAGGACGATATGATCAAAAGAGTAAGGTTTTGGCAAAATCCTAACCCCTTGGTCGATGAGTGCACTCGGAAATATGGACTAGGTAGCATGATCAATCTTAGAATGGTAGTTCAATAACCAACACGCTAAGAATGAGAAATTGTCCATTTACTACCAAGCAACGAGTTGCTCGGAGTATTGATTTCACACATCACGATTCATTTGTCGGCATTCCGGTTGCGACAGCACGGGACCGAGGAATGAACGATGATGGCGAGAAGTATCACTGTATCAAGAGTTCATAGGAGGTTGTGCAATTCCTATGATATTCCTGACATAAAGAGGGCAATACTTCAGGGTAGATCATAATCAAAAGCTGGATTGGCATTTTGATCTGCGGAATACAACTGCTTTGATCCAATTCTAGATATGGATGAGGTACTGGAGTTTGTTTCTCCTAGTCATTCTAAAATAGAACGGCCCGACGGACCACGAGAAAAATAAGCATCGATAACACGAATGCACAACTAAAGAGGGACAACTCAAAGGAACATATAACTTCCTGAGTTGTGGATGCATAGATTAGTATGTCGAATCAAGTTCAACAGGTTTCTTCCGGATAACCCATGCAGAAAGGTAGAACTGACAGAATCACAATTATGAATGGAGAACTCCTCAAGAGTACTCTGATTGTGATATTTTGGTTCAAAGAACTTCTGCCTTAACGGTTCATGGTATTTGGAAGGAAGAAATACCACGGACCTCGAGGGCTATCGCAAGGTTACTAATATCCTAAAGGAACTATCAAACACTATCAACAAGAGGTAAGTAGGGTGAATCTCGAGTTCAAGAACCCATGAATAGAATACCTACCACTACATGGCATCACGGGATGCTTTTGAGAATAATGGCCAGAATCACACACTGGGGATACAAAACATGGCTTGATCACTAGGTGACTCCCTAAAACACCTAGGGTCATAGTAATAGCTCCAACATATATGTCGAGGCAACAAAGTACCTCAACTCACCGATTAGTGTGATTAATCTGGCCCAAATGGACATCAGGAACAGGAGGAAGGGATTTGCAAATGCATCAGACTATTTAGAAACCTGGGATGACTTGGACAGCATAACGGCTGTGAATGCTCAAAATATTTGAGACATCCTGCAAAATAGTGGCATGACCACTCAACATTACAATATCAAGGTTCTGAGGCCAGCTATGAGCATACGGAGGTAAAAGGAACTGAACTGAGACTTGAGTCCAACAATCCTATAAGTCTACGGATTAGTAACACGTCATCCTGATAGATAGATGAGAAGGCCTAGTTCTTAATTCCCGTAGAAAAGAAGAGGATGACTTAGATCAGAGGGCATGAGGTATAAGGAGTAAAAAGAGCCTTACGTTCCCTTCCACAATCAATTCCCTTACATAACTAAGCATTTCTAGACTCGACTTCGACCAGTTTGGCTTGGTAATCCTACAGGCAGCCAGGCTCTGATACCAATGCTGTCAGGACCCCGATTTCAAGTCACATCGATCTAGCCGGTAACACCTCATATCACTTTGTGGCCTCACGCACGGTATTCCCACGGGTGGCGCCTTACCATGGCTCGGGACCGTTTGCGCCTTTTGGCTCACATATATGATAGTGTCACTAGCATCCATGTGACAGAGAACCCGGGCCGACATGGCTAGTCGTGAAGCCAAAGCGGCACTAACCCATGGGGACAGGCATACATGAATCAACTTCGAACATGTCGGTCAGCAGCGTGTGAATCCGGGATATAGCACTGGGATAACAGGACTCCGGAGGTCACCGCGTGACATTTCCCCGAAGGGACAGACACAGGAATGAAGTGAAACACATGCCGGCCAGTCAAGTGTCATGAGCAGTAGTGCTGGGCTAGCAGGACTCCGGTGAATCGGGCTGTAGCGGACTACTATGGCTCATGGAAGCACAAGACTACATTTCCCCATAAGAGAGGCTGCCAAAGATAAACAACTAGATTGTCGGATCCCACACATACCAAGCATTTCAATCATACACACAATATGCTCGATATGTGTAAATACAACATGGCATCACAACATAACTCTACAACTCAAGTATTTATTCATTAGGCTCCGAGGAGCGAGATATTACAAGCATGGGTCTCATGACCCAACATTCAGAGCATACAAGTCAAAACACATGCGGGAGCTTAACACGTCTGAGTACAGACATCTACAAATGGAAAAGGCTGAGAAGCCTGACTATCTATCAGATCCTGCCGAGGGCACAAGATCGTAGCTGAGGTATCAAGCTAAACGTCGAAGTCCACATGGAACTACTAGCGAGACTGACGTCTCTCTGCAAAACATAAAATAGGCGAACGTGAGTACAAATGTACCCAGCAAGACTTACATCAGAACTATCTACATATGCATCAGTATCAATAAAGGGGGTGGTGGAGTTTAACTGCAGCAAGCTAGCTTTGACTCATTGGCTAACCTGAACTACGACTGCAAGCAACTCTTTTGAGGTGGCGCACACGAGTCCACATATTCACCATTCAATACACCACTATGGATCCGCTCCCGTCTCCCTACGAGAAGGCCATCCATAGCACTCACACTTATCTTGCGAGTTTTAGAGTATCCACTTTCACTTGTCTATGAACTGTTATAGGCAACCCAGAAGTCCATTACCGCGGACACGGCTATTCGAATAGATGATGTTAACCCTGCAGGGGTATACTTCTTCACACACGCTCTCACCACTTACCGCTATTTACATGACATGTACTCGGCAACCTTCAAGCGGAAGCCCAACGAGGGTGTCGGCCACGGCCTACCTAAACACTCAAGTCTCTAGTCCAGGTTTATCGCCTATCCAGGTTCCATCCGCAGGGAGTCCGGCCGAGGTTTCCACATACGGCCCCGAATGATGTGAACAGGGTTCCCGAGACACCAAACGGGCGCCCGGTACACTGTGCCATGGTGTATCTACTGCATCATAGCCCACCCCTAGGGTCAGCGCTACGCACAGCCGCCAACACATATCCTATAAGCACCAGAAACTAGTTGCAACTCCTGGACAGAGGACAAGGGTAATCAACAAGCCGAGAGGGTCAATTGGTTTCGGGCCCAGTGCGTGGTAGTAACTGTTTCATGGATCACAAACACATAACTCAGATCCTAAGGACGGCTTCAATGAGACAACCCACCATGTACTCCTACATGGCCTCTCACCGCTACCTTTACCAAATCATGTTCACTCACTTAGCTCTCAACAGTAGGACATGTTTACACACCTCCGAGTCATCCCGATGAATCAGACCTGACTCAACTCTAAGCAGTAGCAGGCATGACAAACAAGCATGAATGAGTAGGCACATCAGGGCTCAAACAACTCCTACTCATGCTAGTGGGTTTCATCTATTTACTGTGGCAATGACAGGTCATGCAGAGGAAAGGGGTTCAACTACCGCAACATGTAACAGTTGAATCATTGTTGTCCTAATGCAGTAAAAGAGAGCAGGAGCGAGAGAGTGGTTTGTATCGGAATGAACAAGGGGGTTTTGCTTATCTGGCACTTCTGAAGATAGTATAGTTCTTCATCGGTGTCAACGATCACAGCGTCGGTACAACGTCTATCGAGAGGGGACAACCACCGGCAACAGAGAAAGAACACAATCAATGCAATGCACAATATGATGCATGATCATGACATGTTAATATGTTGTGTTTTGAGCTAATGCAACTAGCAACATGTTAAATGGAGTTGGTTTGAACCCTAGGTTCAAATTCAAACTCCATATGTGAGAGTTTAAATTCCATTTATGTGAATTGGCCTAAACATCAGCCATAAGTTTTTCTAACATGCATGAAAATGCCATAAACAGATTCCTTGAATTTTTTTGATAATTTTTCATATATAATTTATTTCATTTGGAGTTATGGTTGAACTTCTATGATTTTTAGAAGTTTTAGGCATTTTCTGAAAATAATAAATCATTTAAGATTTATTTAAATTCCAGAAAAGGTTTTACAGCGTCAGCATGACGTAAGAGTGATGTCATCAGGTCAACTGTGGCTGGTCAGGTCAAACCTAACCAGTGGGACCCGCATGTCCGCGTCCTAACTAATTAACAGTGTTAATTAGTGCTAACTAAAAAAACATAATCTAGGGTTAGTCAGGGGCTAGCCCCACATGTCACTGACTTAGGGGAGTCAAACCCCAGTCAAATAGGGTCAACCCCACCAGAGTTGACCCGCGGTTCGTCGCCGGCGAGGCCAGAGACGGCGGAGAGCTTCGGAAATCGCCCACAGGCGATGGTTTTTGGCGTGGGGAGGCTCTACGAAGAGTTGTTGCTCGCGCGCAGCTGATGGAGCAGACGGGGTGAGCCGAGGTGGCCGGAGTCGACGGCGGTGAGCTCGGTTGCGGCCGCCGGAGTTCGGGCATCCATGGTTTAGGCGTTACGGGGCACGGCGGGCGCGGCCGATGGTCTTTATGGGTTTCTGGGATCGCCAGGAGCACGTGGAGGCAACGAGCACAACTGGAGGAGCTCGGGAGCATGAAGCTCACCGGCCATGGCGGCGGCCAGAGCTCGGGTTCGCGGTGACGGTTACTAGCGAATGGGTAAGGAGGGGGTGAGCAAGGGGGGAGGAGCAGGAGCTCACAGTGAACTCGATGGCGTCGCCGGTGAGGTCGGGGAACCCCGGACGGCGATGAATCGGACGGGGTGGCGCTCGGGGCAGAGGGAGAAGACAACGACGATGGCGGCATTGCAGGGTGCTCTGGCATCGTTTGGCTTGGCGAAGATGACAAGAAGGTCATGGCGGAGCTTCCAGAGAGGGAGAGGGGGTGCGAGGACAGTGGTGGCTACAAAAACGGCGGCGGTGGCGATGAGCTCTGCTCGGTGGGTGAGAGAGAGGGGAGGGGAGAGAGCTGCATGGATGGAGGAGGTGCAGACGGTCGAGGGAGGGTGCGTGGCGACGCATGGAGGCGTCCAGGGCGTCGGGGATGCAGGCAGCCAGGCAGAAGGTGGCTCGGGCGCGCGCGTGCATGCCGCGGGTACACGCCCTCCTGCCCACTAGCAGGAGGTGGAAGACGACAGGGAGGTGGAGGTGGGCTGGGCTGGCTTTGCCCGGCTGGGCTGCTACAGTGGTGGGCCGGTTGGCCCACCAGGTAGGTTCTCCCTCTTTCTCTTTTAATTTGTTTTCTGTTTTTCTGTAGTCTTTAGGGCTTTATTAAAAATACTTAGACCCTTTCAAAAATCACCAAACTGAACATGCCCACTATTTAGAATATATCCAACATGGAACATTTCAGTTTAGGATTACTTGGGCATTTAAAATATTTACTAGCATTTAAATGCCCAAATTCAAATAACATATGATTTAATCCAGTGACCTTTGGATGACCTAGAAAGTATTGCACCATTTTTGTCAGAGGTTTTAGACCAAGACAAAGATGATGAACATTTTTGAAGGGCATTTCAGGATCATTGAAAAATATTTTAGTAACCCTAGTTGGATTAAGTGGTGCTGGGGGTTTCTGCCATCCCCATTTCAACTTTCAAACAAATATAGACATGATGCATGGATGCAAGCAAAGTCAAGCAAGGGCTGAACTCGGGCTGTGACAGAGCTGCTGCTGCTATATGATGCTTTCAGGTGGTGCTGCTATACGATAATAACCAGCCACTTGGACCATTGAATTTCAATAAATAATTGTTCTTCATTTAAATGTGGTTCATGCATTCTTCGTTTAAATTAGGCAATGGGATCTCTATGGAAAACATTGACCAAAGTAGATTGTGCCAAGTAGATGGTATCTTTGTATTTGCATTTTGAGCAAATAGTGATGGTATGTTTTCCTATCATATTAATTACTGCACTGGGTTCAATTTGTGATGTTTGCAAGTCAAATTAATTTCCATATGGCAGCAAAATGAAAAAAATATAATGCAATCTAGACTTTCCACTGATCATACAAAAGATAAGCTGAAAACGCAATGAAAATAACTGGTTGGCTTATTACATGGAGCTTATATTCACATGTGCTTATTTTCTTAGGATAACTCGTAATAACTGTCCCTAAGAAACTTGGCTAATAGAACTGGCATACAAATAACATGTCACGATGATTGCAACGGAGGAGTGGCATACCATGGCACACTGTATAGGCTCACCTCTGCCTCTCCTTTTTTTGCAGTGTTCCATGAAATTGCCACATACATCTTGTACTTTTTCATTGTGTAACCCTATCTGCAAGTTGACACAGCTAATTTCAGACATCTCTACATGATACTACATTGCATATGCCTTGCGCATATTTAAACCACCAATTAACGATTGTGTGCGTACCATAAACTAGCCATGACTCTGTATGCTGGACTAGCAGGCACTCTAAGGGAGCCTAATGTAGTGCACTAGAATTCCTACATGCCACCTACGATTTTGTGTAATGTACTGCCCCTGTTCCTAAATATATGTCTTTGTACAAATTCCAGTATGGACCACATCCAGATGTATATAGATGCATTTTCAAGTGTAGATTCACTCATTTTGCTCCGTATGTAGCCTATAGTGGAATCTCTAGAAAGACTTATATTTAGGAACGGAGGTACGAGGTAGTATCATGTATGACATCTACATATCTAATTTAGCAGCCAGTAGTAGAAATCATTGTCTGCACAAAGGGATTACTGGTCGAAAATCCTAGCAAAGCACGCTGGCAGGCACAGAACAATACAAGAGAGAGAGAGACGCACTTACAAGATCATAGCAATGCCTCAGTCCAGGATCTTGGTTGGCCAAGCTGTTAGATCCAGAAGAAACATCGTCCTTGTAGTTTTTGCCAGCTGCATAATAGGTAACAGCGACCGGTTAGTATATTTGAAGTACATTGGGCAGGTGATGCTGGACGGGTTTAAAGGTGACAAGTACCTAGGCCGTGGCGGGCGCTTGGCATCTCTCCAGACTGTGGGAATCAGGTTAGAAACGTCGAGGGTGATGACGCTACGCTGGCTGTTGGGGTCCGGTAAGGAGATCTAGAGCCGTCGAGTAGGGTGTTTGTGGAGCGGCTCCGGTAGGGTGGACTACAGTGTGGGCGAAGCGGATTTATGGCCGTGGACGAGGGCGTAGGTGAAGCTGCTCCGGTGGTTGGGTTAAGGATGGTGTCGACGATGCGGATCTGTGGCCGTGGACGGGGCGTCAGAAGCTGCTCCGGTGGTTGGGTTAAGGGTGGTGTCGACGATGTGGATCTACGGCCGTGGATGGGGCGTCAGAAGCTGCTCCGGTAGGTTGGATGAGGGTACGAGGAAGCGGATCTGAGGTCGTGGACTTGTGAGTTGGCAAAGCGGCCCCGGTAGGGTTGAGAATGATATAGGCGAAGCTACTCCAGTAGGGTTGAGGAAGGTGTCGGCGAAGCGGCTCCGGGGTTGAGGAAGGTGTCGGCGAAGAGGATCAGAGGCCGTCGAGGGGGGCGTCGGTGGGGCGGCTCCGAGGGGTGTGGTCGAAGCGTCTCTGGTGGGGAGTACGAATGAGCCACTGCAGATGCGCGGCGGTTGATGAGAGTACCGACGAAGCAGATCCGGCGCCGTGGACAAGCCCGGCACTGAATGGGCTGTGGTACAGTGGTGGATGAGCAGTCTACTTGTTTCTAGGGGAGGTGGGAGGGGTATATGCGGCCGCAGAAGCAGATCCGGCGAGGTGGACGCCGCTGCCAGTGAATGGGCTATGGTACGCCGGTGGATGAGTAGTCTAGGGTTTCGAGAGGGGAGGGGAGAAAGGGCGATGAAGTACGGACGACGTGATGTAAGATGCTCTGGTGCTGTGGAGTGTGGAGTTAGTCGTTTTTGCGGGAGGGGGAGAGGAAATGGGGGTGCCGTGTAGTGGGGGAACCGGAAGTTACCAAAGCAGCCCTGACCTATCATGTAGATGAGGGCGGTATTGTAACTGTTGGTCTCCGTGCACCAAGTACAAAAGGGGGATTTCGCATGCTAAAGACTAAGGTGGCGGAAATTTTAGAAGGAGGCGGGAGATTTTGCCGCCCGCGGGATCGTTCGTATCCAGTTTCAACTAATTTTGGACCGTGCTAGCGGGAAGGTCATGCTAGACTGTGTACACGGGGCACGCATCAGCAGTTAATAACTGGTGTGAAGTCCACCCTAGAAAAAAGACAATAACTCGGGATGATGCGCCGATAACTTGGACATTCACACTGGCGCGGCCAATCGTACGGGTGTAGTGGCGCGTTCACAAAAAAAGGGATCAAACGCTCAGCCTATGTATTTCTCGTGTAAATTGAAAATTTAGTGCCATTGGTTATTTACTTTAAACATAATGCATTGACGTGTTAGTGTAGAGGCGCACAAAAAGAAATGGATATTGTAGTCAGCTACTTAAAAGTGTTACCTCATATGATTACATAGCCTCCATTTCATAAATTGCGTACCCGTTGAATTCATATATGAATATTACATATATTACTTCAAAATAGAAACTTAAATCATCCAAGACTAATGAATTTGAATGCAAGAGTAACAATGGTGCATGTTCATGATAGCTACATTGGCTGTTTGAAGAAACATCACTGTAACTTTGGCATGCACAACTAATTAAAAAGGCTTATTTAAATAGAAAAAAATGTGATATGTGAGTGTCCAATTTTTATAGCGTTGAATCAATATTGTACCTTTGGCCACGATACGAAGTAGATATTGACTTATGTTCAAGCGATGCACGTCCACGATCGCTAGATAGTGATACGTGAATGAATTGTGCAATCTCTCTCACACGCATACATATCTCATTTCCCTGTGGGCATCGGAATCACACATGCGCACTTCGTGTATTTCTCTCCCTCCGTCAGGGTTAAATTCATCTTTCTACCCTGTCCTACAAGTCTCTCACACAGAAACACACACGCTCTCTATGTCTAACACGCCCACCCCTTTAATTCCGCTCACCCACAGCCACTAATGTCTCTCACACATATGCTATCTACCTATCCCTTAATATAGCTAGATATGTGTCACACAAACTTCTTCTCCCTACTAGCAAGATGCCCATGCGTTGCACGGAACATCAAGATGCATTTGTATGAGAAGTTTATCTTGTGGGAGAAAAGGATGAACGAGGGAATGCCTTATTTGCAAATGCGGAGAGGGGTGTGGGTATCTTTTTGCAAAATTGCCATAGTTTCCTTCCTGTCTGTTGGATATAAACTGGATGGCCTATATTGCAGGATGGCAGGAACACCATCATCACCAACTCTGTTTTTTATAAGAGTAGAGATATGTGAGTGTCACTGCCCCCCTCCCCACACACCCACACTTCCCAACACCGAAGGAGTAGGGTGACACCTCGATCTTGATACTAATCTATCGACTGGCTTCTCTCTCAAACATACACACACACACACTACCCGGCACCTAAGGAGCTAGTAGGTGGCACATTGATCTTGGTAATAATCTATCTACTCCTCTTTCAAACACACACACACACGCACACACACACACTCGCTAGTTGTGCCTCTATGCCTACCGCGCACACACTCGATATGTCTTTCTCTCCCCCCCAACAATGACAGCAGAAGGGTGACAATTGGGTTCTCTCTCAAACATTATGTCTCGGTGCCTCGCTCGGTAGCCCCCTCGATATGTAGACTTCTCGCGCGCGCACAGCTGTAGTGACGATGACGCTGAACCCAGTGTGCCTTGTTTTTACCGGCCTCATGTGATAGTTTTCACCCTGTTTTCTGTTAATTAACAAGGCAACCTTTTCTTTGTTACTACCAGTGAATCTGAAATCATTCGGGGCAGACATAAAATATATCACTTCAACCCAATTATCATAGCAACTATTTTAAAAGAAATAAGCTAGCTGCACGTGCGTTGCACGGAACATCAAGATGCAGTTGTATGAGTAGTTTATCTTGTGAGAGAAAAGGTTGAACGAGGGAAGGCCTTATTTGCGAACATGGAGAGACGTGTGGGTATATTTTTGCAAAATTTCCATAGTTTCCTTCCTATCCATTAGATATAAATCCGACGGCCTATATTGCAGGATGGCACGCACACCATCATCACCAACTCTGTTTTCTACTCCCTCCGTCCGAAAATACTTGTCATCAAAATGGATAAAAAGAGATGTATCTAAAACTAAAATACGTCTAGATACATTTCCTTTTATCCATTTTGATGACAAGTATTTCCGGACGGAGGGAGTATTTGTCTTTTTAGAGATTTCAACAAGTGACTATGACCGGACCTTCCCAACATACTCAAAAAAGTAGTCCATAATTTTGATGTTACCCTCTTTTCTTGGCGGTGCAGTGCCATCTGGATACCTCATAAATAAATAAAGTACTACATGATACTAATATATGATACATGGCGCAGGAGTACTAAGTATTATTAATACAGTTTTGCTAGAACTCCTCTAGATGAGATATAATTTGGTCTCATTCATCTTTTATAGCCATTGGAAGTGATGCTATATAAGATGCATGTGTGCTGACGTGGGTTGTATTTGTTCTTGTGCAACGAACTGACCACTGCATGTCATGTTTCATAGTCTCAAGTCACTAAAAGCATACAGGCCCCACATCTCTTCTTGGTTGATTCCTCTATTTATGTCAAAAAATAAGAAACAACGTGAGAGTTAATGCACCATGCCTATGTGTTTACTATTTGGTTTTCGTAAGATGACTTAATACTCACCTAGACGGAGGGAGTATTTGATTTGACAGCGGGCGGCGTAGTTCCTGATACGGCTTTAATGCAGACGAGGGAGGGAGTAGCGGTTCCCGATATGTTGAACGGCCAATGCATCCTCCTTCAATTAATGCATGAGGGAAGTAATGGGAGGAGGTCTGGGAAAAGAGGTTGCACGATGTGAATGCAACGCAGTTTGCCCTCAGTGCCCTCATATAAAGGCACCCCTCCATTCCAATGCATCTACCACATCGTATGCACCTAAGCATTTGCCTAAGCACCTACACTAAGCGCAAAAGATCTCACTCCAGACCCATGGCGGCGATGCTCGTGAGCGGCCAGCGGCTGCGCCAGATGGTCCATGACGCCGGCCTGCAGCATGGCGCCAAGGATTGTCTCCAGACGGTGTTGGAGACCGACTGGTGGATGGCCGCCTTCGACACCAACTACGACTCTCAGTTGGACCAGATGATCGTTGCCACCAGCAACAAGTTCACCATCCTCAAGAAGCTCGCGGACGACATCGTCGTACTCCTCCACCCCGCGCGCCCGGGCTCCTCATTGCCTGCCACCCTAATCGGCCTCCATGGTCGGAACCTCTTTCAAGCACTGGTGGCCCTGCGACTGCCCGCCGATGCCACGAAGAATGTCCACCTGGAGGTCGCGCTCGCTGCGAGGCGCCTCGCCCTGCAAGAATTCGTCGACCTACACATCCACATGTATGAGGAAATCGTGTACATAGGTATCTACAAGGCTAGTGAGGACGCTACGACGTTGGCCTTCCTCAACCGGCTGGAATCCTTGGATGCCTTTGCTGAGAAGCACCTCGACCTCGCCACAAAAGCTGCCACTCCTTAGCCGCCGGTCGGTGGCCCGGCACACTAAGTTGAGGAGGAGGAGGTCGTATGTTCGTGGATCCATCTTTCTTCTTGCCTCCTATAACCACCACTGTGATCGCATCATCGTGGCCTTAATTCTGTGTTGTTGCATTCTCGTTCCAGTCAATACCGACATGTGCGATCCCTTTGCTTAATTATATGCATCACTGTAACTAGTACTCCATCCATCAATTTATAAGTTGTGCTTACCTTTTCCATCAACTTCGTGCAACACGCAGGCATCTTGCTAGAAACACTAGAATATGTCTATATAATCCGTATGTGATAGTTGTGAGGACATATTTATCCCTAAGTGTTTTGGTGATTGATGACAACGCATTTGCGGACTAATCGTGTGCCATGAGTATTCCAGACACTTCTTTGCTAGGCACAAGACGATTGGGTGCCCCTCGAAGACTGACGAAGATGGCGTCTTTTCTACGTTTCTTTTTGGTGGATTTGAGTCATAGGAAAGCCGTACTATTAAGAGGGGGTCCGCGTTGGAAAGGTTTGGGTGGAATCATCACGTACACGTCTCCTTTTATTCCCTCCTTCTTCCCTGGAGCTTCCTCCGTTTTCCTGCCTCCTGTGACTGGCTGCTGTTGTGGTTACGGTAGTACTGCTCCTGGATCAACGGTAGTACCGTAGGCATCCACAGTAGTACCGCGCGGTGGTGCGGTAGTACCACTAGTGCCCACGGTAGTACCGCTCCCCTGGAGCCGCACTACCGCTGCCCACCAGGCTAGTGCCGCCCCTTCGCGGTAGTAGGAGCGGATGTAATTTTTTACATCCGCACCTGCCGCGGTAGTACCGCTTTCGCCGTGCGGTAGTACCGCGCTATGCGGTCAAACAGTAGTACCGCCCCTCGGCAGTACTACTGTGTCGGGTTTTTGCTACTTCCATTTCTTTTGCGGAAGTAGGCACGGAAGTTTCCCTTCCCCCTGGCTGGTACTTTTGCCTTGCGGTAGTACCGCATGGGGGGCGCGGTAGTACCGCGCGTGCGGAAGTACCGCCCCCAGCTTCTGTGCATCTGTTTCTGTGCTGGGATCGCGGCAGTACCGTGGGTCGGTACAGTAGTACCGCACAGCCATGTGGTAGTACCGCTTGGTTGCAAGCAGTAGTACCGCGCGGCCTTCCGGTAGTACCGCTGGCCAGGCGCGGTAGTACCGCTGGCCGCGGGCTGGTTGGTGGGTAACAGTTGGATCTTTTCCACACACTATATAAGGGGTCTCCTTCTTCCCCGTTGACTCACCTCTTCCACCATTCAAGCTCCATTATTGCTCCAAGCTCCATTTTCGCCCGATCTCACTCCCTAGCCAACCAAACTTGTTGATTTGCTCGGGAGTGGTTGAGAAGGCCCCGATCTACACTTCCACCAAGAGATATTTGATTCCCCCTACTAATCCCTTGCGGATCTTGTTACTCTTGGGTGTTTGAGCATCCTAGACGGTTGAGATCACCGCGAAGCCATAGTCCATTGTGGTGAAGCTTCGTGGTGTCGTTGGGAGCCTCCAATTGAGTTGTGGAGATTGCCCCAACCTCGTTTGTAAAGGTTTGGTCGCCGCCTCCAAGGGCACCAATAGTGGAATCACGACATCTCGCATTGTGTGAGGGCGTGAGGAGATTACGGTGGCCCTAGTGGCTTCTTGGGGAGCATTGTGCCTCCACACCGCTCCAACGGAGACGTACTTCCTCTCAAAGGGAAGGAACTTCGGCAACACATCCTCGTCTCCACCGTCTCCACTCTTGGTTATCTCTTGCCTTTACTTGTGTAGCTTATTTGTTTCATATATCTTGCTTGCTTGTGTTCCTATTCGTGTTGCATCATATAGGTTGCTCATCTAGTTGCATAACTAGACAACCTACTTTGATGCAAAGTTTAAATTTCTAAAGAAAAGCTAAAAATTGTTAGTTGCCTATTCACACCCCCCTCTAGTCAACCATATCGATCCTTTCAATTGGTATCAGAGCCTCGTCTCTTTATTAAGGACTTTACTGTCCAAAGAGTACGGTTGATACCATAGACGGTGTGGAGGAACACTCCGGTGTGAATCCTATCTCGTCTACGGGTGATGGGGGAACCTCGGTCTCTCGTGAGGAGTTCAATGTGGCCTTGGAGACATTGAAAACCTCCATGACAACCGAAGTTGAGAGCATGTTTACTAAATTTCTTGAGGGGCTTAAACTATCCACCGCACCGTTGAAAGTGGGTGATCCCGCCAACAAGGTGACGGATGCTATCCCCGACAAGGGGGAAGCTAGTAGTGAAAAGGCTCCTTCTTCTAGTGGTAAGAATGGCACCGGCATCTTTGCCCATGTGGAACCACCACTTGTTTATGGTGGACCGATTCCTTCCACTCATTTGAATCATGCCGGTCCTCCTCCTAAGATTGTGAAAAATGAGGACTTTGATTCTTGGGTTTACCGCTTTAAACGTCATTTAAATCATGTGAACACTAACCTTTGGAGAATCATTGAAGAAGGTTTTTATCCACATGATCCAAGCAACTTCACTCCTCGAGAAGACGCGGATAATCAATTCAATGAGAATGCTCTCTTCATCATTCAAGATGCAATTCCACCTGAAGACCTACCTCATCTTTGTCCCTTTGCCTTGGCCAAAGATGCATGGCGTTGTGTTGTCTCTCTCTACCGGGGAAGCGCAAGCATTCAACGCTCCAATTATGAAGTGGTACAAGATGAGGCCAATGAGTTTGCAATGAAAGAAGATGAAGAACCTCGTGAGCTTTATGGGAGAGTAACCAAACTCGCGGTCTCACTACGAGATCACGGGAGCAAGAACACGGATGACAATTGGATCAAGCGCAAATTCCTCAAGGCAATGATGCCCTATCACAAGGCCATGTCCTCTGTCATTCGTCAAAGACAGGACTTCCACACTTTGACCTCAAGCGAAGTGTTGGATGAGTTTGTGGCCATGAACATTTTGGACAAGACCGCCGACAATGCGGTGCTCCGTTCTCAACAGGCAAAGAAGCCTAACCTGGCATTGAAGGCCAAGCTCACCGTGGAAGAAGAAGAAGAGGAAGAAGAGGAGAGCAACCCCGAAGATATGAAGTATGCATATCATGAACACATGGCACTTACTTCAAGGCAATTTTGGAGCAAGAAAAACTCGAGGCCAAACTTTAGCAAAAGCAACTCGAGTGGCACAAGGGGCAAGCAACGTGTAAGGACTTGCTACAATTGCGGCAACGTGAGTCATTTCGTTGCGGAATGCCCGTATGAGAAGAGGGAAGACAATGGTGGCAAGCTCATCCGAAAGGACAAGGCCAAGTCGTTCCCCAACAAGATCAACTTCACCAAGAAGACTCCTCCCAAGGCTTTGGTTATGCAAGAAGAGTACAATGAGGATGATGACGATGATGAAGATGGTGAGTCAGTTGCCATGGCCTCCGTTGCCATTGCAACAACGTCACGGGTGTCTCTCTTCGACTCACCCAATGACAGCATCACCGCCAAGTGCCTCATGGCTAAAGCCACCAACAAGGTAACCTCCAACATCAAAACTACCATCATTAATCATCCTTCCTCGATGGATAGCATTAATGAACTTGAGGGAGCTAATGTGGAGGCTAACGAGTTTGAGGCCTTTATGGGCAAACTCAAGGGAAAATCCAAGAAGCACTTTGTTGCTCTCTTGGAACAACTTGGTGAAGCCAATGACATGATCAAGGCTCACGAAGACACCATCTCTAAGATGGAAGGGCATAGTCGTGACTATGCCGATGAGATTTTGGATCTTTCCAATGCTCTTGAGGAAGAGCGTGGTCTTCGTTTGGCTCTTGAGGAGTCACACAATGTTGATCATGCTAAGTTAAAGAAAGATTATGATCATGTCCTCATTGTTTCTCGTGTGCTAAATTCCGAGAAGGCCAAACTCGGGGTTGATCTTGCTAGACTCAAAGAGGAGTTTGATATACTTGACAAGGCCCACAAGGCCTTGAAGGGTATTCACGCTAGTCTCAAGGAGTCTCGTGATCAACTCCAAGTGAAGCTAACTAAGGAGAAAGCAACTTTTCCTCATATGATTTAAATTGATAATGCAAATGCTACTAACCCATGTTGTGAGCATATACATCTTGTTGAGGAAAATACGAAGTTGAAGGAGCAACTTGAGAGAGGTCTTGCGACTTGCATACAAGGCAAGAAGAACCTCAACGATCTCTTGATCAACCAAAAGGGAGGTGTGGCCAAGGAAGGGGTTGGGTACGTGCCCGACTCCAAGAACAGGAAGAAGAATGACAAGACCAAACGACCTCCTCCCCTCATGCAAACCTTTGTGAGAGAGGGAGAGAGTGCCCCCGAGGAGAAGAAGAAGAACAATGTCAAGAAGGGCAATGCCACCCCTCTCAACAAAGCCGGTGATTTTAACCCTTCTTATGTGTTATGCCGTGCTAGTGATGGGCATGTTTATGCCAAATTTGTTGGTTCTCTTCATGAATACATTGAATGGTCTATTTGGGTTCCAAAAACCCTTGTTACTAACCTCAAAGGACCCATTACAAAATGGGTACCTAAAACCAAGCATTGATCTCTTGTAGGTGTTTGCTTCCGGTGGGGGATCATGGTTGCTCGATAGTGGAGCTACAAATCATATGACCGGAAGCAAGGACTTGGTGGTGGACGTGCACAAGGTTCCATCTATGCAAACCAATGTCGAGTGGGGTGACGCCTCATCTTCTAAGGTATTGGGACTTGGCAAGGTGGTCATCTCTCATGATCTCACGATCGAGAAGGTCATGCTTGTTGAGTCCCTTGCATACAATTTACTTTCCGTTCATCAACTTGCTATCATGGGCTTTGCCACTTTCTTTGATATCGATACCGTGGCCCTCTTGTGGAGAAAGACTCTTAAAGTATCCTTTGTTGGGCATGTCAAGAACGGTCTATATGTGATTAACTTTTCAGAGTGACCCACTAAGACCGCGACATGCCTAATGGCTAAAGTTGATGTGGGATGGCTTTGGCATCGCCGTTTAGCCCATGTCAATATGAGATCTTTGCAAAGTCTCCTCAAGGGGGACCATGTCCGTGGACTAACGAATGTTAGTTTTGCTAAAGATCGTGCTTGCAGTGCCTGTATCAAAGGAAAGCTACATGAGAAGGCTCACCCTCCCACGACTATCATTTATTCAAAGAGGCCTTTGGAGCTCCTTCACACGGATCTCTTTGGGCCTCCATCCTTCGATAGTCTTGGAGGTAGGAAGTATTGCTTGGTGATTGTGGATGACTACTCAAGGTACACGTGGGTGTATTTCTTCAAGAGGAAGAGCGAGACCCAACAAACCGTCATTGACTTTGCAAATGAAGCACAACGTCAACACAATGCAACGATCTTGACAATAAGAAGTGACAACAGCACCGAGTTCAAGAACTACACCTTGGATGAGTTTCTTAGTGACGAGGGAATCAAGCATCAATATTCCGCACCCTACATCCCTCAACAAAACGGTGTTGCGGAGAGGAAGAACCGGACGTTGATGGATGCGGCAAGGACCATGATGGCGGAGTTCAAGTCTCCGTACAACTTTTGGGCCGAAGCCATCAACACCGCGTGCCATGCATCAAATCGGCTCTACCTCCGCAAGGTCTTGAACAAGAATCCATATGAGATACTCACCGGTAACAAGCCCAACCTCAAGTACTTCCGGGTATTCGGGTGTAAGTGTTTCATTCTCAAGAAAGGTGTTCGATTGTCTAAATTTGAGGCTAGATCTTATGAGGGCATATTTGTTGGTTATGCTACAAACTCTCATGCTTACCGTGTCCTCAATAAATCCACGGGACTTATTGAGGAGACGTGTAACGTGGAGTTTGATGAGAATAAAGGCTCCCAAGTGGAGCAAAGTGGCACTTGTGATGTAGGTGATGAAATTCCTCCTCAAGCCATAAGAAGAATGGGTGTTGGTTTTATCCTACCCATTGAGGAACCCCTTGTGGCCGAAGGAGAAGGACAATGCTCCACTCAAGTGGAGCCATCACCAACCCAAGGCCCACACACTTTCGAAGAACAAAGTGAAGGCCCTCAACCTCATGAACAAGACCAAGGGCATGATCATACTCAAGACGGTGTGGACACACCAAGTGATGCCCAAGGTCAAGTTCTCTCCCCCGAGCAAGTTCAAGATCAAGAACAAGTTCATGACGGCGCTCAAGATGATCAAGTAACCGCTCCTCAACTCACCACCGAGGAGGAATTAGAGCGTCGTGCCGCCAAGGTTGCTTCCAAGCTCTCCACCAAGGATCATCTCATGACGAATGTGCTTGGAAGCTTAAGAAAGGGGGTAAGCACTCGTAGACAATTAGCAAATTATTGTGAGCATCACGCGTTTGTCTCTTGTGTGGAACCCCACAAGGTCTATGAGGCGCTAGAAGATCCGGATTGGCTCAATGCCATGCATGAAGAACTCAACAACTTCGAGCGCAACAAAGTGTGGAGATTGGTGCCAAGACCGACCGGAAATCACAATGTCATAGGAACCAAGTGGATATTTAAGAACAAGCAAGATGCCCATGGGATCATCATTCGCAACAAGGCTCGTTTGGTAGCACAAGGCTACTCCCAAGTCGAGGGTATCGACTACGGTGAAACCTTTGCTCCCATTGCTCGTCTTGAATCCATTCGCATGTTGATTGCATATGCTTCTCATCATAACTTTAAGTTACAACAAATGGATGTGAAGAGTGCTTTTATTAATGGTCCCATTAATGAATTGGTTTACGTCAAGCAACCCCCCGGGTTCGAGGATACCTACTTTCCCGATCATGTGTATCAACTCGATAAGGCACTCTATGGCCTTAAACAAGCCCCACGTGCGTGGTATGACCACCTTACCGAGTTGTTACAAGACCGTGGTTTTGAAGTTGGGCTAATCGACCCCACTCTTTTTACTAAGAAGGTCAAAGGGGAGTTGTTTGTGTGCCAATTATATGTTGATGACATTATCTTTGGTTCTCCTAACAAAGCTTTCAATGAGGAATTTGCCGCTCTCATGACCTCAAAGTTCGAGATGTCCTCCATGGGAGAGTTGAAGTTCTTTCTAGGGTTTGAAGTGAAGCAAAGAAGGGAAGGAACCTTCATCAATCAATCCAAATACACTCAAGACATGCTCAAGAGATTCAAGATAAGTGACGTCAAGCCGGCTTCCACTCCAATGCCCACCAAGTGCCAACTTGACTTAGATCCCAATGGTAAAGTGGTGGATCAAAAGGTATATCGTTCCATGATTGGATCCTTGCTTTACCTTTGTGCATCTAGACTGGACATCATGTTGAGTGTGGGAATTTGTGCACGGTTTCAAGCCGCACCTAAGGAAAGTCACTATGTGGCGTTCAAACGAATCTTTCGATATTTGGCTCATACCCCAAACTTTGGCTTATGGTACCCAAGAGGATCAAACTTCAAGCTTGTAGGGTACTCGATTCCGATTGGGCGGGAGACAAAGTGGATAGGAAGTCCACTTCCGGAGGGTGCCAATTCCTTGGTTGCTCTTTGGTAAGTTGGTCTTCCAAAAAGCAAAGTTGTGTGTCTCTCTTGTCCACCGAAGCGGAGTATGTGGCGGCCGGTAGTTGTTTTGCACAACTCTTATGGATGAGGCAAACTTTAAAGGATTACGGTGTCACTTGTGACAAAGTGCCTCTTTGGTGTGACAATGAAAGTGCCATCAAGATCTCTCTCAACCCGGTGCAACACTTCAAGATGAATTATATTGAGATCCGGTATCACTTCATTCGGGATCACATTAGGCGAGGAGAGATTGAGCTCAACTACGTCAACACTCATGATAACCTTGCAGATATCTTCACGAAGCCCTTGGATGAAGCAAGATTTTGCGAGTTAAGGCATGAGCTAAATATCATCGATTCGAGCAATGTTGCTTGAACCCTTGCACACCCCACCATACTCAACGTGTTGTCCTATTTAGATGTAGGCATGGACATAGGGAGAGTGATGTTCTCTCAATGAACTCTCCCTCCCCCCATTATGCATAAATCAATCAAGTCTTTCACATTAGCCATGTTTGATGGTACTTGTGCTTCAAAGATGAGTTTTGGTCATGGACCCAAGGATAATTCTTCGCAGTGCCATACCATTTGACTCAAACATAGGTGGCTACGGCCACCGCCCTCTCTTTTGGAGAGGTGGTGTCTTTCTGGTTTTGTGTGTTGCGTGGTCTTGTGGTGTCGTGTTGGCTCGGAGTGGTTTGTGCAAAGATCCAGTTTTTCGTGCGCTCGAAACGTGCATCTTCTTGAGCCCACGGTACTACCGCGTCTGGGCGCGGTACTACTGCTTTGGGAGGCACAGTACTACCGCGCCACAACACGGTACTACCGCTCTGGTGCGGTACTTCGGAAGTACCGCGCCGTGCGGTACTACCGTGTCTGGGCACGGTACTACCGCGCTGTCAAGGGCGCGTGGGGGTTATGACTCGGGCAGGGGAGTTCCAACTCCCCATACCCATTCATTGTCTCTCTCTCCACGTCTCTCCCTCTCAAGAACGGCGCCGGAGGCCCTCGCCGGATCTCCGTCTCCGGCCACTCTCCTCGGATTCCGACCGGTGGGATCGTTCCCCACCACTTCCTCTTGCCATGGACCAAGGTTTTTCCCCAAATCCCTCTTTTTCTTGGCTGTTCTCTTGCTTCTAGGTTTTTGGGGAGAAACTTGTCGTTCTTGAGATTTTAGGCCAAATCTATGCAAGAGTAGGATGTAGGAGAGTCGTGATGCGTAGGAAACATACTTGATATGCTGTCTTGTGGTAGCTTTGTCCAACCGTAGTACCGCCGTGGTTTCGCGGGCTTTTTCAGATTTGAACCAGTTCAGATCTGACACGGTGCGATACTACCGTGCCCGATGTGCGGTACTACTGCTCTTGCAGTACTACCGCCCATCAGGTGCGGTACTACCGTACGGTGCGGTACTACCGCTCTGCAGACGCGGTACTACCGCGCCGGCCGCGACGCTAAGGTCGTACTACCACTCCTACACCCGGTACTACCGTGATCTTGCATGGTACTACCGCGTATAAGAGCTGTACTACTATCTTAGCTCCGCAGCTCTTGGCAGTACTACCATAGGGATCAAATCTCTCTCTAGGCATTTATCATGTGTGCTTTCTGCTTGTTTCACTTTCTTTGTTGTGGTCTTTGCATTAATCTCTCTTGGCTGTTGTGGGTGTTTTTGCGTTCTGTATCTCAGGTGGTGGCTCTCGCCGTTCCAATCCCAGTCATGACACTGGCTCCAAGCGTCTGCGCAACCCCCAAGATGAAGCCCCAGAGGGCTCCAATGCCCCCAAGCGCAATGTCAAGACCACTGCCAGCAAGCAAAAGGAACCGACTAAGGGCATGGACGAGATTTCAACCTCTGAGTATGTCGAGCGCCGGAAGATCAATCCCTATGTGAATCCTCGGGCTATCCTCAGAGGCACCGAGTTGTTCTGGACCAAGCAACAGGCTCTCATCTATATGGATGTGATCAAGAACAAGCAGAATACCTTCGTGGATGTCAAGTGGATAGACATGCATCACCTGTGGAAGGACAAGTTTCGTGACTATTTTGGAGAGGCTCTGGACTTGGTGGAGCAGTTTGCTATTGAGCCGGTGATCTCCTTTCACCTTGACTATGACCCTGAGCTCATCTGTCAGTTCTTTGCCTCAGTGTACTTTCATCCCGGGGAGGAGCGGAGGATGACCTGGATGACCAATGGCCGTCAGCTGTCTGCTTCATGGAAAGAGTTCATGGATCTGCTGCACATTCCTGATGACGGGCTTCACACCCCCGTTGGCGTTCGCCCCCATGCCAACTCTGAGTCTGCCAACAAGAACCAGCTTCAGCCCTTCCTTGTTGAGAAGGTACTCCCCAATGGCAGGTCATCTTGGGTGTTAAACTCCTTTCTGGATATCATGCATCGCATCTTCCGCAACACTCTGTTCCCACGCATTGGCGACAAGGACAAGGTACATGCATATCTAGTGGACATGTTGCTCTTGTGTGCAGAGGCATGTACTTCTCAGACTCAGCCACTTGATGTCTCACACATCATGTGGTGTGAGCTTCGGTTTGCGGTGTTCACTCGCAAGGTACCTATCTATGGACCATACCTGTTTCTGCTGCTCTCCACCACTTGGGAGAAGATGTATCCAGGTGATGAGTTCCTTGCTCCAGACTGGATTCGCCATGAGTCCATCAGCCTCCGCGTCAAGCCCAACTGGGCCAAGACCACTACACGTGCTGAGGCATCTTCTGCTAAGAGGGCTGCTGGTGAGGGGGAGGCTGCTGCTGCTAAGACTGTTGCTGAGGACCGTGCTGCTCGGTCTACCACTTCTTCCTCTGAGCCGTCATGGGCCAAGAAGCTGAAGGACAAGATGAAGACTCTCTTCTGCATGCAGGCGAAGGGATAGTACAGGGCTCACGTGACTGACAAGGAGAGTCGCCGCCGTGACAAGAAGGTGATGAGGCTCTTTGGAGAGGATGTGTCTGGCGGGTCTGAGGACGTCATCACACTTGAGGCTGCCTGGATGTCAAAGCAGGGCTACAAGTGGACTAGTTCAGAGGATGACATCGAGGAGACTATCCCCGCCGCTAAGTCTGACGAGGCGCACGAGGAGCAGTGGGACGACTTCTCTGCCTGAGCCACCCCATGTGTGTAGGTGTCCTCTCTGCCTTTTTGGCGTCTCGATGCCAAAGGGGGAGAGAGTGTGGGGATTTGCATTGTGTCGTGCTTGGTGTGTTTGTTTGCTTTGTCGTTTGGACCTCGTTTGCCTCGTTTTCTTTTGTTTGGTTTGTGCTTTCGAGACCTATCCTCCATATGGTGTAAGACATATGCACTCTATCTATCTTAGTTATCTTATGTTTGTACCATCTTATCTAGTGATAGATATGCCTTGTCTCTATAATATAGGGGGAGCTCTGTTCCTAGTATTCGTGCTCATCTAGGTGGCACACATTTAGGGGGAGCCCGTCTATATTATAGAGAGGAGGGGTTTGCATTTACTTAATAGTATTTTCTTTGTGCAAATCCCGTTTTGTCATCAATTCCCAAAAAGGGGGAGATTGTGAGGACATATTTATCCCTAACTGTTTTGGTGATTGATGACAACGCATTTGCGGACTAATCATGTGCCATGAGTATTCCAGACACTTCTTTGCTAGGCACAAGACGATTGGGTGCCCCTCGAAGACTGACGAAGACGGCGTCTTTTCTACATTTCTTTTTGGTGGATTTGAGTCGTAGGAAACCCGTACTATTAAGAGGGGGTCCGCGTTGGAAAGGTTTGGGTGGAATCATCACGTACACATCTCCTTTTATTCCCTCCTTCTTCCTTGGAGCTTCCTCCATTTTCCTGCCTCCTGTGACTGGCTGCTATTGTGGTTGCGGTAGTACTGCTCCTGGATCAACGGTAGTACCGTAGGCATCCACGGTAGTACCGCTGGTGCCCACGGTAGTACCGCTCCCCTGGAGCCGCACTACTGCTGCCCACCAGGCTAGTGCCGCCCCTTCGTGGTAGTAGGAGTGGATGTAATTTTTTACATCCGCACCTGCCGCGGTAGTACCGCTTTCGCCGTGCGGTAGTACTGCGCTATGCGGTCAGACAGTAGTACCGCCCCTCGGCAGTACTACTGTATCGGGTTTTTGCTACTTCTGTTTCTTTTGCGGAAGTAGGCATGGAAGTTTCCCTTCCCCCTGGCTGGGAATTTTGCCTTGCGGTAGTACCGCATGGGGGGCGCGGTAGTACCGCGCGTGCGGAAGTACCGCCCCCAGCTTCTGTGCATCTGTTTCTGTGCTGGGGTCGCGGTAGTACCGTGGGTCGGTACAGTAGTACCGCACAGCCGTGTGGTAGTACCGCTTGGTTGCAATCAGTAGTACCACGCGGCCTTCCGGTAGTACCGCTGGCCAGGCGCGGTAGTACCGCTGGCCGCGGGCTGGTTGGTGGGTAACAGTTGGATCTTTTCCACACACTATATAAGGGGTCTCCTTCTTCCCCATTGACTCACCTCTTCCACCATTCAAGCTCCATTATTGCTCCAAGCTCCATTTTCGCCCGATCTCACTCCCTAGCCAACCAAACTTGTTGATTTGCTCGGGAGTGGTTGAGAAGGCCCCGATCTACACTTCCACCAAGAGATATTTGATTCCCCCTACTAATCCCTTGCGGATCTTGTTACTCTTGGGTGTTTGAGCATCCTAGACGGTTGAGGTCACCGCGAAGCCATAGTCCATTGTGGTTAAGCTTCGTGGTGTCGTTGGGAGCCTCCAATTGAGTTGTGGAGATTGCCCCAACCTCGTTTGTAAAGGTTCGGTCGCCGCCTCCAAGGGCACCAATAGCGGAATCACGGCATCTCGCATTGTGTGAGGGCGTGAGGAGATTACGGTGGCCCTAGTGGCTTCTTGGGGAGCATTGTGCCTCCACACCGCTCCAACGGAGACGTACTTCCTCTCAAAGGGAAGGAACTTTGTCAACACATCCTCGTCTCCACTGTCTCCACTCTTGGTTATCTCTTGCCTTTACTTGTGTAGCTTATTTGTTTCATATATCTTACTTGCTTGTGTTCCTGTTCGTGTTGCATCATATAGGTTGCTCATCTAGTTGCATATCTGGAAAACCTACTTTGATGCATAGTTTAAATTGCCAAAGAAAAGCTAAAAATTGTTAGTTGCCTATTCACCCCCCCTCTAGTCAACCTTATTGATCCTTTCAATAGTCCATTTGAAATCTCAAAAAAAACAAATATTTAGGTACGGAGGGAGTACACTCTTGGTTATCTCTTGCCTTTACTTGTGTAGCTTATTTGTTTCATATATCTTACTTGCTTGTGTTCCTATTCGTGTTGCATCATATAGGTTGCTCATCTAGTTGCATATCTAGACAACCTACTTTGATGCAAAGTTTAAATTGCCAAAGAAAAGCTAAAAATTGTTAGTTGCCTATTCACACCCCCCTCTAGTCAACCATATCGATCCTTTCAATAGTCCATTTGAAATCTCAAAAAAGACAAATATTTAGGTATGGAGGGAGTAATATATTAGGAGTATATCAAAAAATATTGATTTCTTTCAAATTTGTGAACAAATACTACTATTCTACTACTTTGGATCCGTCGCAACGCACGAGGACATTGCTGGTAAAAGGAAAAGGCCTGGCGCGTTCGCGTCGCACCCCCACACGCCCGGGAATCGGGAGTACAACACGGCCCGTCCGGCACGACACATGGCTTAGGGATGGCATGTTGCCTAGCATTTTCACTTGCATGTGGGACCGCCGTTGAGCAAACCGACACCCCGCCCACCGCCGGGTTGGAAAAAAAGAAACGAGGGGAAGATCTAGCTGTTGCACGGAAGCCAAGAAATTTGGTGTCAGACGGGGCTCGTTGATAGAGTAGGAGCATTCCGTACTAGTACTACTCCTACTAGTACCAAGTTTGTACTCCTAATACTATATTACTAGTACTACCACTATACAACTAGTAGGTACGTGCACGGCACAACATCGTAGGAACAAAAAACGGGAAGATCTTGTTTTGGGTGATTTATCTATTTTTCAATCAACGTAGTATGAATAATATGATGTGGGGGGCACCCACGAAGCTTATGTGGCTTGGTTGCATGGCTACGGAAGGTTAGAGAAAAATAAATAGATAATGTGTTTAGAGCGCACTCCACTAAATAGATATATATACTTTGGATCCATTGCAACGGACCGACACATCTATATCTATACCCCCTATATAGTGTGTGAAAAACTTTGAAACTTGGTCATTGGATGAAGCCAATCCGATGGTACAAAGATGGAAAATCCGAGCACTACTGGCCGTTGGATATCATCCACTAGATTCTGCCACATGTATAATCTAGAAGACTCTATGGTTGAACTTAATTCATGACTAAGGGCCTCTTTGATTCATAGGATTGCAGAAACACAGGAATAGGAAAAAAGTAGGATTGGAATGGCATGTTCATTGGATCCCTATAGGATTTGAGTTTGTTTGATTGTGTCACATGAAAAACAAAGGATTTCTTTCAAGAGGTTGGAGTGCATGTTAGAATTCCTATGAAACGTAGTACAAATGAATCCTTAGGAAAATATTCTACATGATTCAATCCTACGAATCAAACGACCAACGTAGGAAAAATTCCTAAGGATTCTAATCCTTTAAAGATCCTATGAAAATCCTTTGAATCAAACAGACCCTAACTTTTCCACAACTAAGCTTAGGCAAAGTTATTAGTTCTTCAAAACGAGAGAAACAAGTTGGCAAGCCTAAGGGATCTTGCCACATTTTTTGTGTGTATGTCATGTGGGGCCTTAGTGTGGCTTGCCTAAGGTGTGGCTTGAATCAAACACTCACCTAAGTTAATCAAACTTGCCTAACCTTACATTCCACCAGATTTTGCCACATGTTAGAATCCAGAAAGCTCCACATGTAGAAGCATAATGCACAAACCACCAGAATCTCATGCGTGCAATGCACGTGTACCTTACTAGTACTAGTTGGTAGTAGTAAGAAACAAATTCCAGTTTTGGCACGAGCTCGTACTATGGGAGCACCACAAGGCCTGCCGCAGGAGTTACATTTCCCTCTCGGGGCCCACGGGACCGAACTTTAGTGGCTTAGTGGTAGAAACAAGAAACGTGATGGTCGCCGTGGTTCAACTTCCATGGACAAGCTGTCATGTCTGCTGACACATGTATATCAAAACTAGAGTGTTTATATTTCAAGCACGTGAACAAGTATTATTCTACTACTTTGGATCCATTGCAACGCACGGGCCAGCACATTGGTAGTAGTAGTGTCCATCTCTATCTCTAGAGGCCTTCCCTCGTTCATCCTTTTCTCTCACAAGATAAACTACTCATACAAATGCATCTTGATGTTCTGTGGAACGCACGAGGATGTTTCCTTGGGGGTCTCTCCAGCGCGGCATGGCCGTAGTTGCAAGTTGACGCCCCTTGAGATGCCGACGTTGAGGGGCACTCAGATTTCCTCCGATGAGCAGGTAAGATGAGTTTGGTCACGTAGTAAATTCATTCTAAAGACTACTTCCGTGTCCATTTCCTAATTCTCCCCTGCCCACTGTTTCACAGGGTAGGCTCGGTGCGAGTGGAGATTGGCTTGCATATGTACGGGAGGGTACCAACATCAATTTGCACAACATTTACAATGGTGAAACCATTCCCGTAGAACCTTTGTCCAACATTGGGATCAGCCATGCAACGGGCCACCGCACGAATTGGTACGATGGAACCATGGTGAGATTGAATAAGATAGCACGAACCTTGCACATGGCGGTCAAAGGCGGACCATGCTGTCTGCGGCAGATTTGTTGCCGTACGAGTAGGAAGATGCTATGCTCCTTTCTAACCGCATCTGCACGGTGACAAACCATGGGACTTATTTTGTATGGGACACATCCTATGATATACTCCCTCTCTCCCAGTTTATTTGTTTTGAATCTTTTCGTTTTATAAGTTTCAAATTCAAATTTAGAGCTCCCCATCACATGTTGAGATTACAATGTCCATTAAATTGTTGTGTGCATGTATAGTAAAGAAACAAATCTCGAGTTTGGCACGAGTGCGTGCTGCGGGAGCACCACAAGCCCTGGCGCAAGAGTTACATTTCCCTCTCAGGACCGTCGGGACTGAGCTTCAGCGCCTTACTACACCTACCTTTGAGTCAATAACATGTGGATCCGATAGGTGACTCGTCCACATGTAATGCTCCCGTAGGCAGAGGGGTAGTGGGGCCAAGAGGGGTGAGTCGCAGGTCAGGGGACGTGTGGTTTCATGGGGTCGAGCGGCATCGTGGGAATCGCGGGTGGCTGTGGTAGAAACTTGATGCTCGCCGCATTTTAGGTGGCCCACATGTCATGCACACAAAGGCAGAGGGGCGGTGCGGCCGAGAGGGGTGAGGCACACGTCGGGGGGCGTGGTGCCATGGGTTGGAGAGGCATCGTGGGAATCGCAAGATGAAACGTGATGGTCGCCGTAGTTGAACTTCCATGGACAAGCTGTCATGTCTACGGACACATGCACTGCATACCGATCATTGGAAGGAGTACAAGAGAAAGCTATATATGTGGATAAATAGTTCCTTATAGTCAAGCGGACCCACACTACTACTCTGTTCCGAAGACATGCACACCATCGAAATAGTACATCTATATCAATATACACCGAGAGGGAATAATTGTTTTTACAAGAGAGGAAATAGTTCATCCATCCATAATGCCCTCCTGCTGGTGCAGCCTTTTCTTCTTCTTCTTCTTCTTCTTCTTCTTCTTCTTCTTCTTCTTCTTCTTCTTGTTCTCATTCTCTGTGGGAGACGGCTTCGTAACAAGCTCTTTGGACCTTGCAGCTATCTCGAAACTCACACGGGCATCGAGGGCAGCATATTTTATCCACTTGTACGTCAAGGGATAATTCTCCCATCCAGACGACCTTAATGCCACCGTCTCGTCACCCTTATGAAGATTTGTACCGAGCACAAAATTTGCTACATCGAATAGGGATGGTGTCTGTTTATCACAAACTTCTACAGGAATTTTGATTCTGGTTTGTAGGTCAGCGATTCTATTCAAATCAAGCTTGTACGGCTCCAGCTTCTATTTGTCCCCTTCGATGGCTGCCCCACAGAAGTATACGTCCTCCCGAGACAAGAAATCGTGAAGCTCACCTGGTATGGAGGGCGAGTGCATGATGCGGTACACCAAAACATATTCTTCGAAGCACAGCTGAAGGACGGCGGCGCGCTGGATCTTCCCAGGGGCATGCTCCGTGTACTCTGCGTCGAGAGCGATGACCCTCGTCTCTACCTTTTCGAGGGAGTTGGATACATTGTTGATCCACTGCCAAACAACCCTTGGGTGGACGGTGACGGTGGCAACTATGCACATCGAGCCTTCCACGAGGACATGTTGGACGCTAAAAACCTGCATCTCGATCTCTATCGCCATTTGGAACCGCTGGAATGGAGGGCTATGGTTTGGAGAATTAGGATTAGATGGCTAGTCTAACTGAAGTAGTAGATGATTATTTAAAGAGGTTAAAACAATGTGAACGCAGTGGGGTTTGGATGCAAATGAAGACGAAAGGGAGGTGAAGAAGCCGAGGAGAATCGGTTCCCGATGGAGAAGTAAATGGGAGAAGTGGCGTGTAGGCAGTTGATTAGACGGCTAGGTAGACTAAACGAAAAGGCTATGCGGGTAGACTGATGAGTCGTACCTGTTCGTGTACGTGCCCATCCTGGGACCTATGCAAACAGATAAAAAAATGTGTCGTAGTTTTTTTTTGAGCGCGTGAGTGGGAGACAGAACATTCTCTGGTTAAGGAATACTCCCTCCGTTTAGGTGAGTATAAGTCACCTTATGAAAATCAGGTTTTCCCAAAACCTTTAGGCGTGGATAATTAACTTCCTGCTCGATCCCCTCCCAGCCTCATTAGCCAGCGTTCTCTTCCTCTACTGCCGCATTCTACCTTTCCATTTTTCCTCTTCTCAAGTGTGGAACGATCTGCATGCCGTCCTTGATGCACCAGAACGACCACTGCATGCATCGCGGCAGAGCGTTGATTGGGCATGCACGAGAATTTGGTTCTGCTCGCAATATGGATGATACCTGAACCATGAAGTGAATAGGCTTGCTAGCATGGGAGACCTATTTATGCTATACAATACTGGAGTACTCATGTACCCACTGGTAGTAGTAGTAGTAGTAGTAGTAGTAGTAGTAGTAGTAGTAGTAGTAGTACAACTGTGGTACACTTGATGGTCAAAATACTATTCATCCAGTCCTCACAGTGAAGTGACAACACCCTGCGCCTGACACTAGTCAAGGCGGCGTGTTCGGGTTACCAAAGTCAGCCTCCCCCTGTGCACAGTGCAGTCTGTCACTGCTGCTGTACAGCACATTGGCGCCTCGCCTCGTCTCCCTCTTCGCTCCCATAGCACCACTCCATCTCCATCTCCTTCTCCGTCTCCATCTCATTGTGCCCCCGTGTACCGTCGCCTCACTCGCCTCCCCCAGTACCACTATTCCCTCGCTAGCCGCTCCAGCACCGACATCCTTCTCCCCCGTAAATCAAGCCCCCTTCCAAACTCCACCATGGACGAACGCGAACCGCGCAGCATCCATATGAGCCGTGATTGGAGCAATCTCCCCAGTGACATCCTAGACCTTTGTTGTTCGTGTATGGATATGTTGAGCGCCCTGCGGCTGGCTGCATGCTCGAGGGACATGCACATGGCCATCGTCGAAGCGAGGCCTAAGCTTTTCAAGACACCCTGCTTGCTGCTATCTGGTCTTGCAAGATTGGCTCACCATGATACGGAGGCGTGCATGATGCCCCTCGACTTCAATCCGATCTCCATTAGCCGAAACTTTTTTGCAGGTATGTAGTGGGTCGTCGTATATCATTTCCCTCGACATCAATCCGATCACCATTGCCCGAAACTTCTTTGCAGGTATGTACTGGGTCGGCATGAACTCCCACTGGATGGCTGCCTTCAGAGAAGATGGTAAAAAGTTGGTGCTCATGAACTTCCAGACCTCCCATGAGATTATCCTTCCTCCATTGGATTATATAGAGTATTACCATCGCGGTCCAAGTCATCTAGATTACTACGTCAGTTGGATGGACCTTGTTTTGCAGAAGATTGTAATTTGCCAAGTGCCCACACGACATGCGAATTACGCAGACTTCAAGCTAATTGCCTTGTTCGACCGTGGACTCGCCTATCTTTACGCCGGTGCCTTCTTTAGCTGGAGACAACTCGGCTCGCAGTGGATCATCGTCAAAGCTGATACACACTTCTGTGATGCTATTGAACACAATGGCATCATCTACGCGATCGACAAAGCAGATGGCACCACGTATTGCTGGGACGGCGCATGTAAGTTGTTTCCTCCCATGTTAATGATGACGCCATGACACTATTTGAACTTTTTGTGATGATTGGCATATCTCTGTTTGAGCAAAATTTGAGTAGAACTATGGCAATGTATTAGAGACGTCGTAAATAAGCTATATTTGGAATGAGTTAATTCATGCGATTGTGACCATGTCATTACAGCCAATTTGTACCCTGAATAATCAAACGGTTAGGAATATATGGATATTATCCTTATTTTACAGTAATCTATATACTACTACTAAATATGAGTTTCCTCATTGGCCATGTTAGTTTCCTCATTTTCATGATGTAGAAATATGCACCACACTGTTGGTTTCATCTAATCATACATTAGGGAAGTAAATGTGCATATGGAGAACTCTATATTTGGAAGTAGTGAAATCTACAATGCTTACCATGTGTACATACCTATATTCGCCCTTCAGCAATCAATGGCTAGACTAATATCCTCACAAAAATTTTGCCCACAGAACACGAGTATATAACAATGCATGGTCTGTTAGTTACCTTGAAGAATTTGTTTGTGAGGACAGAACATGATTACATAACATGCATGACATGGTAGTTTCCTGTGAAGAATCGATTGCGAGATAACATGAGTATAACCATGCATGGCACTTCTATATTTTCAAACCCAATATACAGTTGCCTGTATTTTCCTCCCAGTTCAAACAGGGACATATCAATGTTGTTTCTTGCATTATCCTACTCATACTCTGAACAATGTTGATCTTACATTAACAATGCCTGTCCTTTTTGATATGATGCAGTGTCCCTACAGTTACTGCCCTTTGTAATCACACCACCTTTGCCAAAAACAGGGAAGCACAACTGGTTCCTCGCTCGATCAGACGACGGCAAAAGACTGATGATCATTCGGACACATGAGCCGGAAAAGTTATATTGCAAAAACCCCACTGTATACAAGCACCGTGTAATACGTGAGTATCTGGACAGTGGCTGTTACATGTATGAGAAGGATACCAGCTTGTTGGGGCCTTTAGGATTTTTTAGTTGGAGGCGGGTAAACAGCCTTGGTTCACACTCTCTGTTTCTCGGACTCAATTATCCGATTAATCAGGAGATCACCGTTGGCAAGGACCTTGATGACAGAGAGGCTCTGTTTTCTATGGAAAACTGTGTCTACACGGCGAGCCCTAGGAGTTCGGGAGCAAACTCCCCTGATTGTCAACGACGCAGCCTGCAGCCAAAAGAAGGTGAGAATGACAAAGGCATCCGAATTAACTTTGATCCTTGGATGTCTCAATTACGACAGGCAGTGATGTGGTTCGAGCCTTCAGGTTGATAGGTAATTGGGTTGTTGCATCAAAAGGGTGGAGTACTGGTGTCTCCGGATCACTGGTCACTGAAGTGGGGCTGCAAATTATGATGGTGTTGGATCATCTCTTCGAATGACTTTGTTGTCTTTGCTGCTAGTTCTGGATGGGTAGTTCTTTCTTTTGTTATGCATATTCCTTGTCATTTGGTAATCCTCGTCTATGTCACTCTTACTATGTAATAGTTGCTTCTGTTAAGAATGTCATTCTCGTCTGGATCACGAGCGTCTGAGCGCTACAGATGGGTGCGTTTTGGTGGTGTAGCAAGACTTCTTATGAACTATCATGTCTTGTTGTTTATGTCAGTAGTAGTCACTAGTCAGTGTTTGAATGTTGTATATATCGTTGTTTGGAACTATTTATTGTCTCGAACTACTGGTGGGCTAAATGAGGGCATCACCATTCTCCAGTGTTCAGAGTATATCTCCTTTTTTAAGTTTTATAATCTGAGCTCAGTGTCTTTTCGATGATGTACACTTGTTTGGGCGAGTGAGGTGTCGTTGAATATGGGCCGATTAGTAACGCAATGCCAAACAGGTCAATTATGACTCTCAGGACAGGCTCTCAAAGGATCCTGAAAAAAAGGTCGGGCTCTCCAAAAAAGAATGAATAAGGACTCTTAGGCCGACATGTGGGCGCCACCTGTGTTTTCATGCGCTTGCGCGCCGAGAGCATATTGACGCGTGCTTGAAATTCATGCTACCTTTTCATCCGCAGTCTCCCGCCCCTCCCCCACCTCCGGAATCTCGATTCCTACTCCAGTTCCCCGAAATCCCCCTCTTGTACTCCCTGTACTCAAGCGCACTATCATGTCGCCGGTCAACGCTGATCTCTGAGCCGGAGATCCTGAGATCCGTCCTGCCTTCGGTCGCTGCGTGCTGTCGCTCAACAGTGGCATGGCGACGCTTGATGACCAGTTTGCCGGCAAAGTGCTGATGGTAACCATCAATGGCGACCGGCCTCCCGTCTCGCCGGATGACCTTGTCAAAGCTCTTGGCATTGCACATGTCATCCAAATAAGTGACTTGCTCGTCGAAGTCTGTCCGCCACTGGCTGATTTCTTTGTCAGGTTCTGAACAACTTTCGACTGCAGTCGTGTGTTTGAATCTTGCCGGCATTTGTTCTGCGATGGCGCGCTGGTGAGCTTTGATCGGTGGCTCCCAGGATGGGGCTCGGTGCCCTCTGAGCTTGAGTTTTTAACAAAGCTTACCTTCCACGGCATGCCTCGACGTGCTTGGAACATCGAGTCCATGAACGAGCTTATCAACGACCTTGGAGGTGAGCTCGTAAGTATGTTTGTTCCTCCAGACAGCTGGGCTCTGACGGTTATGGCATGGATGAAGAAGCCGTCCACCATACCGAAGGTGATTGGTGTTGAGATACCGGTGCAGGAACCGGGTTGTACTATTCGTCGCCACCAAGGCCGCCGCAGACCACGTTAGGGATGTACCTGTATCGAGTGTTCGTGCATGTCGAAGAAGTGGTATATCCATCAATCGAAGTCCTGCCGCCGCCGCTGGTGCCAGGTTTCGTCGACGACGTCCATTACAGGAGTCAACGTCAGACTTTCCCCGTGTTGCTCGGAACGATGGATGGCACAGGGCCTACTCCATCGCGCGGCGGAGGCCACTACTTCTTTGGGAGAAGAGGCAGGGCTGGCTGCCTGGATGTGCTCTAATTTGAGGTAACAACTGAATCTTGTCAGATACTAGTTAAATCCGAGCTATGGGTGTGAAGCACTGATATGCCAGTACATTTGATTGTGACCTGTTCTAATTTTGTACCTGAACTATTTTTAGAAAGGGATGTACGTCAACTTAATGTGCTAGGAGAACTTATTGTGTTGTCTGTCTGTATTCTTTGCACAACATTCAAGATATTTCCCCGTCATTGATAAAGACGATGAACCGTTATGTACGACTTCGTTGGTTTCAACATAGCCCTTCCCGTAGTGATCCACTGCTTCCATCCTGATTGTGCCGCCTGCGTGAAATTTTTGTATGCAAGTTCAGTGTGCTATGATGTTCTATATGATTGTGTCAACTATATAAGTTTTTACTGAGCATCAGCAATGCATATGGCTGGAAGATGTATTTACGAGCATCGGCCGATGGGTCTCTCTCTCTCTCTCTATCTCTCTCTCTCTCTCTCTCTCTCTCTCTCTCACACACACACACACACACACACACACACATGCGCACATGCACAAGTGGGACCCGTTGAATTATTTATTTGCTCGTGACAGCTTTTAATTAGGTTCCACTCTAATCTAACTTTTTTCTTAAGTTATTAATTGAGCTCAGTCACTTCAAAAAGTTGTACAGAAGCCTTGTTTGGGCCTTTCCGGCATCGCTGAATGTGGGCTGAGTAACCATGTTAGGTTGTACTGTACTACACAGGCCTTTTTCGCTATTTTTTCTTAAATAATACATTTTTTATTAATTTTCATAAATATTACGCTGGGTAATTTTTTTTCAAAAATAATACACCGTCCGCCCGCTGCAGGCCGACTGGGCCTAGTCGGCCCACAGCAGGCTGATTGGATTCCAGTCAGCCTACAGCTGGCCGACTGGCCCCTGTCGGCCCACTGTGGGCCGACTGGAGCTAATTGGCTCGCTGTGGGCTAATTGTTTTTGCAAAAGTGTTAATCATGTATTTAAAAAATATGTGTATTGTGACCTCCTCCGCTCGCTGTGGGCCCACTGTTGACTAAAAAATATGTTTTAAAAAGTGTTAATCAAGTATTTAAAAATTGTTAAATGAGTGTATAAAAAATGTTCCTTATCTATACAATTTTTTTAATGTGTGTATGAAAAATAGCTTTTTTTTCAACAACAGCAATGCAACTGGGCCGACAGTTGTACACAATATCCGGGTTAACTTGTTATTCTCTGCCCCGCTGGGCTGCAAACTTTCCTAGGAGGTATGCATTAGGCTTAACAAGAAAATGGACTTTAATAAATAATAAATGGGATGTAATTATAATAACTGGACAGTTACTATGCACCAAACACGTAATTAGTTTGAAAAATATATTATTTTTGGAATTTGAAAATTTTAATTTCATTACTTGTTGCGCGCGCAATATTTCGTTGGATTTTAACATAATACAACTTTGTTTTGAAATTATATTTAACTTGACTAGAAATTTCGGATACAAATATTTCGGATCCCATCAAAATGTGGGAATTTTTTTTGAATTCTGTTTTGAGCGGTTGTTTGAAATTATTAATCGTTGTCCTAGCTAGAAGTTGGGTTGTACTTTTAACAAACTATAAATGGGTTGTAGTAAATTCCATTAGAATTAAAAAATGGGCTGTACATTCTTACAAATCGCAAATGGGCTATATGTTCTCTGCCAAATCCGAGCTGTGGGCCTATTAAGTTAACGCGTACCAAGGGCTTTGTAAACTTAGTCAATATAAACTATTCTAGCTGAAGTGATCGTACGATATCCATCCAACGGCCGTAGTGCTTCTTCAACCTCTAGTCTTCTTGCTCCAGCCGCCCAAAGCAGCGCCGGTCGTGTCGTGTGCTCCTGCCTCCCGTGGCCGGCTGTGATGCCGCGGAGGCCTCACCGCCCCGTACTACTCCCACCGCTAGCCAGGCCATCCCTCTACTCACCCACACCCCCTGTTATTCTGCGGCGACGGCAGCCTCACACCGCAGCCGAACCGGTGAACTCTCGTACTCCTCTCCGCGCGGGCTTCCACTGCTGCGTCTTCCCCGGCTCCGCGCCGTCCCCTTCCTAGGCCTCGCCGTCGTCCAGACCACCGCCCTGGTGCTCTCGGCACGGCGTGGTCAACGACCGACTTCCATCGAAAGAGTACTGTACGGGGAGAGGCTGACAGCTGGGTCCACGGCAGCCGCAAGGAAGTGCCTCCTTATTACGCGCAAAATAATTATTCCTCCACCTGATAGCGGGGACCCACCGGATGGGCCACCGTATTTTGCGAAAAAAATGATTCGCCCCCTGACTTTTGGGACCCACGAGCTACATCTTCGCACGCAAGTAAGTGCGTCCGAAAAAAACGATTCGCCCCCCTGACTGCTGGGACCCACCAGGCCCCCGACTGCTGGGACCCACCAGCTACATTTTTGCACGCAAGGAAGTGCGTCCGAGCAAAAAAACGATTCGCCCCCTGACTGCTGGGACCGACCAGCTACATCTTCGCAGGCAAGGAAGTGCCTGATAGTCGGGACCCACCTGGTCGAAGCGTACGTAGCATTGTCATTCTGGTCACGAACGTGTACGTACATACTGGTCGATGTAGAGGCGCGCACGTGTCGTAGTAGAGGCACGCACGTAGCAGGTACACGTACGTACAGCGGCCAGGGTGCAAGAAAGAAAATATGGCCACGTATGTGTACATACGGGCGGGGTCTTGAACGCCTACTCGCGCATACGTACGGCGAGGGCTCGTGTACATGGCTGGGTCAGAACGGAGAAACAGCGTTGTCGTCGTGTTCATGGGGAGGCAACGGAATGCTCGTGTTCATGGGGAGGCAACGGAATGCGTCGTGTTCATGGGGAGGCAACGAAATGCGTCGTGTTCATCGGGAGGGCCTGGACGGAACAGGCGATGGAAACGAGGCCTGGCGTACCGCAGAACGGAGGAAACGGCCTTGTGTTCGACCAGCCACGTTCGAAACGGGTTCCTGTTCATCGGGAGGGGTCTGGCGTACCGCAAAACGGAGGAAACGGACCTCCTACGGTCGAAACGGGGGTCCTGTTGATCGAGAGGGGTGTGGCGTACCGCAAAACGGAGGAAACAGACTTGTGTTGGAGCGCTACGGTCGAAACGGGGGTCCTGTTCATTGGGAAGGGTGTGGCGTACCGCAAAACGGGACTCTACGGGATACTGTTCATCTCCACCGTTGACCCCCTCCAGCCTCCACGAGCTACTGTTCATCCACCGTCAACCTCCTCTAGCCTCCACCTGCGACTGTTCATCCACAGGCTCCTGTTCATCCAGCCTCCACCGCGCACTACTCCACCGGCTACTGTTCAACCACCCCTCCACCGTCTACTGTTCATCCAGCCCTCCACACCACGGGGTCCTGTTCAACCACCCCTCCACGGGCACCCCTCCACCATCTACTATTCATCCAGCC